>NW_007074694.1:7738-32754 GCF_000164805.1 Carlito syrichta | reverse complement strand
TGCCCAGGCAGGTCTCGAACCCGTGGGCTCAGGCAATCCACTCACCTCAGCCTCCCAAAGGTGTGAGATTACAGGCTGAGCCACTGAGCCCGGCTCAAACTCGTTTTTAGATGAACTTTCTGTGCCTTACAAACACAACCGCTAAAGTCCATCTATGAGATCTTAAAAGACCCCACAGAGACACTGCAGTTCTCCATGAAACAGAAATGAGCCAGACTTCTCAGGCTAACAGGAGGTGTAGCCAGCTAACAACACCACTGGCTAAAGCCCTAGCACTGGCTGTGGCAAACCCAAACTGTAAGATGCACTGCAGTTCCTCCCTACCACATAGGCCACCTTCCCCCATTATGTGGTCAATGTGGTTTGGAGAACACTGACCTGCCCCCACCCCCCAGCTCCAATCCCAGCATACTTGTCCAAGCCTAAAATAACACTATTGGTTCAGACAGGGTCTGATCAGGGCAAAGCATGAGAATTTCCCCCCATCTGCTGTATAAAGTCTCTCTCCTCCCTCTTCTGTGTTCACAAGGCCAGGGCTAACCTGGTGGCTGCTGGCAGCCATCATCTTGTGACCGAAGGAAACCTACCCTGAGACAGAAGCTGGCCTGTTAGTGGCTGAACTACTACTGCTTGGTATTTTGGTATTCTATGATATTCAGGTACTGAAATGCAAGGTTTTTTATTGGTGTAAATTTCATTGTTACTTCAACGGTTTAAAAAATTCAAGTTTAGGCTGGGCCAGTAGTGCACACCTGCAATCCTAGCACTTTGGGAGGCCAAGGTGGGAGGACTGCTTGAGTTCAGGAGTTTGAGACCAGTCTGGGCAACATAACGAGACCTCAACTCTAAAAAAAAAAATAATTCAAGTCTACAACTCAATTATTCCATGGAAAAGACATACTGAATGAACTGGTTTCAACAGGCAGCCTTACAAGCAAGTATCACAAAGTTTCAGCACACAAGGTTAATTCTCACTCTGGTCCAATCAGTAGAAGATGAAAGACCGTGGAGTGCCAGACAGAGTACTCAGTACCCAAGCCAGTGGATGCCCCTGAGTGCTGTCTGAGGCAGGTTTTCTGTCACCTGCAGCAGAACCCACCCCAGCTGATAACACACGCTAAGTGCCCCAAATGCAACCTACCTGGTTTGCATGGTCTTCACATCCTGGGAAGACACGTACTTGGGTCTGCGGCAAACCTTTCTAGTTGTGCCATAGACTAGGTTTTTTTGAATGAAGGCTAAAAAAAAAAACACAGTCAGTAAAAAAACATACATACACACACACACACACACACACACACACACACACACACACACACACACACACACACTGCAGCAATGTTTTATAAACAAGAATTAAATGGGTTTAAAAGCTAATCCAAATGTGTAAAGCTCAGAATCAGTCTGTTAAAATAAGGCAGTTTTACACATTTCAAATATTCATAAAGAAAATAGGTATCCTTAGGAGACTGAACAGGGGAATGATTAGTAATTGACATATCAATTATACATGAGTGCTTTTAAATTGTTCCTTCCAACCTTGTTTAAACTATTATTTTGCTTAGCAATTTTTCCCAACTTGGATATTAAAAAAACTTCAGCCCAGCCTGAGACCAAATTATCACTTGTGTTAGTGAGATTTAGAGTTAAAATAATAATTGTATGACTTTTTTGGAGTTTGATCAAACTGACTCTATGGCAATAATTATCAACCTTTCTAAATCCATACCATCTTTAATAAACACAATTCTTGCTTCCCTACCCTCAAGAATCACATATTCATCCTGAGAATTTGGGAGAGAGGATAGGACACTGAACCCTTGAGTTGAAAAATGACAAATACACAGAGGTATCTGTCATGTCGCCATCTGCCAGAAAAACCCTGTCAAGTCTTTTCTTTTTTAAGAGATGAGGTGTCACTATGTTGCCCAGGTTGGTCTTGAACTCCTCCAGGGCTCAAGTAATCCTCTCAAGGAGCTGCGACTGAAGGCACGCTACCATACCCAGCAAATTTTGTTTACAATTTTAAAAATGTAATATTAAGAATTGTAGATGTCTGAAATTTACCTTACTGCACTTGAGCATATGATAACCAAGGCGTGTGACTCTTAAACTGCAACCCAGATAGTCACCATTCCTGGGGGATCCTACCACATTCTCATCCGGAGCCCACAATCCAGGTACAGTAACCACGACCCCTTCTGCAACCACTCAACTGTCCACCAATACTCTGCTTAGCACACTTAAATGGGTTTTACTGGCCTACTGATCATCTGTGATGAATTTTTTTTTTTGAGTTGGAGCCTCACTCTTTTGCCCAGGCTGGAGTGCAGTGGCACACACACTCACAGCCACCCCAGCGTCGACCTGCTGGGCTCTGGCGATCCTTCTGTCTCAGCCTTCCAAGTAGCCGGAACTATAGACGTGTGCTACCACACCTGGCTATTTTTTATTTTATTGTAGAGACGAGGTCTTGCCAAGTTGCCTGGGCTGGTCTCGATCCTGTGGGCTCAGGCAATCCACTCACCTCGGCCTCCGAAAGTGCTGAGATTACAGGCTGAGCCCCGAGGCCAGCCTGTGATGAATCTTAAACAGCCTTCCCTGGTAAAATTAAAAGTTACTCAAGCTACCTGAAATATCTAAATATGTGCTAGACACATTCCCTAGTCTTCTATTGATGAGGTAAAGGAAGGCCTTTCTACCCGTTTACGCTTACAGAGGATACACTAGGCTGCATCCCTAAACGAGTCATTTTGGGGGATTCTGCCCCATCTAATGTCAGCTAACAGAATACCAGAATTCTGCTTCTGGAATCTTGGCATTTGCCTTGAGTGACTCTTTTGTGACAAGAATCCCTAAAAGGCCAGCACTGAGTCTTCCCTGAACCTCTGAACAAGTCATTTGGGATGCGTGTGTTTTAAGTGTACTTGCTTACTAATAGTTAATAAATGCATATGGCAGAATTTGGTTTGAGACTTCCTACAGTAGAGAGGACATGAGGGAAGAAGTCAGTTCATCTGGAACTTCCTCTGTGGCTACTATTTACCTACCAAAAACAAATTAGCCAAAGAATCATGCCCACCCACATGAGCTAAGTCAGTCTGCAGAAACCATACTCTTTTCCAAACTGCAAGTGTGTACTCCTCCCTATCCTTGTTCCGAGATTCTCTTATGTTCCCAGGGGTGCAGCCTAGGTTGAGAAGAATAAAGGCTGAAATCTGACATTTTTGGTGTATCCGTTTTGATATTTTCCAGATATTTAAAAGAAATATCACAGACTGTTGTCAGCAGCAGTCAGATGAATGCTGGCTGTGTAACTCTGACCTGCAGGACAGTCCAGATTTGAGGCCTGCCTGGGCTCTCATCATCCCCCCTCAAGCAATGCTGTGCATCAGACTGTGTAGGCAAACCAGACCATGTGTGGCTGGCATTCTCCCACACAGGCAGTTCTCACTCCATAACAGAAGAAACTCCTCTGTAAGGGCATGTTCAGGGGGCAGTGTTCTGCCTTAAGCAAAGCCACAGTGCCACCAAACCGCAGCAAAACCAACTGGTCAAAGTAGGCAGCCAAGGTGGTTTTAGAATGATGCACTGGAGACACGTTGCTGCACTGCACAGAGAATGAAGGTCATAAAAATAAAGGAAACCATAAGCTGTGTTTAGAGGAAGGCCCACTCATTCCCTTATAAAATGCTGAATACTGGCTGGGCTTGGTGGCTCAACCTGTAATCCCAGCACTTTGGGAGACCGAGGCAAGTGGATTGTCTGAGCCCACTTGTTCAAGTCCCACCCAGGCAATGTGGTGAGACCTTGTCTTTACAATAGATTTTTTTAAAAATTAGCTGGGCATGGTAGCGTGCGCCTGTAGTTTCGGCTACTTGGAAGGCTGAGATGGAAGGATCGCCGGGGGGAGCCCAGCAGGTCGATGCTAGAGTGGCCGTGAGTGTACCATGGCACTCCAGCCTGGATGACAGAGTGAGACTCCCACTCAAAAAATAAAAATAAAAAAAAATAAAATGCTGAACGTTCAGAAGGCCTCAGAGTTTAAAATGTGAAATACAGGCAAAACTGAGCAGAGCTGGACCAATGTGCCCTGATGGAAATGGTTTAAGAGAATCTGCAGCAAAACTCAAACTTAAAAAAATTCTCACAAATCAGCCACTTGGAGGAACGTGCCAAAGGGTGTATGGCTTATTTGTCTGTTAAGGCAACTGAGATGTGCCATTGATGCCCTGCCTTCAGGACACTTTGAGTCCATGAAAATCTGCTTCCAGAGACTTAATTACAGCATGTTCTACTACGACCTGAGGCAGCTGCAGAAAAGATGACCACAGTCCTGCCACACCAGAGAGTGATGAGGCAGATGCTGCACAACACAGCCACCTGGATGCTTGTCAGGGACCAAGGTTGGCTCTCGGGCATGGCAGAACAGCCATACTGCACACCCAGCTGACCCTGTGCTTTGGGTTCCTGCCCTCTCCTGGGGTCCTCACACTCCAGACACAGCCTCTCCTGACTCCATGATACCAGCACCATTAGTTTACAGGTCTGCCTTCCCTTCTAGATGGACATGCCTTGCCTTTCTTTCCCTACCCAGTTCAGGCCTCAGTGTGCATGCAGCTCATCCAGGGTTAACTGGAAGGGCAGGGCCAGGTTTTGCTGGGCAAGCGTGGGGGATCAGGGGATACCTTTAAAGTCTAACTCATAGAGGTGCTTTCCAGCCTGGAACTTCAGGGTGGCTGCCTGGGCATCAGACCCTGGTGCGCAGTATGCCAGGTAGGCCTTCTCCACATCGCTGCTGCTGACAGTGGTCACAGGGTGTGCCAGGACCTGCGAGGGAAAAGCCAACGCTTCATGAAGGCAAGACCTACAGTGACGAGGAAGATGCTGGTGGTATTGCTATCCATGCTACATTTCTGACATGCCCACAGGGACAGTCCTGTCATGGGGAGAAGGGAGACCAGGGAGCAGGGAGTGGCAGGAGAAGGGATTACAGAAGGAAGGTGACGTGACTCTCCTAAACGCGACCCTGGCAAATGAAAGACAGGAAATGTGGGTTCTGCTAAGCAGGACGACAGGGATAGGAGCAATGGAGGAGAGGCACTCAAGTCACCCAAGATGGATGACACACCAGCCATTCAAGTGACCATGGCACGTCAACAGTGAGTTCTTGAATGCTGAGTGACTGCCCAGCTGAGCAACACTGCTCCTGCTCCATCTATGCACGTTCCCACCACCCTTTAACCAGAATTCAGTCCTCCTCCTGTGTGTGTTTTTTTTTTTCCCGTCTGGCCCCTTGGAGAGTTCTTCTATGGTTTTCAATGATCTGTTTCAACCCCTCTCAATTATCCACAGGTTTTTTAATAGTTTGGGTTGGACTGAGTTTGAATTCTGGTTCCCAAGCCTGTTGTCTCTATAATCGTCACAAGTTATTTCAATGTCTCTGAGCCTCAGTTATCTCGAGTTTCTAATAGGAATCATAATAGCATATAATATAGGCCATACTTATTTCATTATACCACAAAACTATACCATCCACACAGGGCCAGAGAAAAGTAATTTAAATAAGGCATGCAGAGCACTGAGCACAGTACCTGGAACAAAAAAACACTCAATGCTACTATCATCATCATCCTTATTCTGAGCATACCTCACACTGTACTGACAACTAAAATTAAAGTTATTGAACCAATAACTAACTCCCTCTGTCCCTGCCAATTTTCCTACTCCCCCTATTGCTACCATCCTCGTCCTCCTCTGAAGTCGCAATTTCTAGGACAGAACAACAAATGAAACAAGATCCACCTCGACTTCTGAGCAACTAAGTCCAGCAATGGAGGAGGAGGAGCCAAAAGCAAGTAGGCATTGTTAAGCCCTAAGTGCAAGGTCCCACCACAGGTCTGCAAGGAGTTGAGAGAGTACTGAGAACCACCAGGGAAGGGGAGGACCCAGCAAAGGTTTCCTGGGGAAAGACATCTTAGCCAAGATCCGAGCCTGAAGGACAACAGTGATTTGGGCCCATGAGGATCATCAGGGGAGAGTGTCATCAGTGTGCTGGTTTTTAAAGCAGCCTCCTAATTTAAGGTCTCATATTGGTGTCTAAGTTTCTCCTCCTAAACTGTGTCCTCCTTTAAAACTAAACCATTAGACTAGAGAGTGGGAGGAAGATGCGGCATTAAAAATCCCTTCCAGACAAAAGGGGAGGAAACAGTAGTCAGACACTGGCACCCTGCCCCACCCCAAGTCTTCCATCAAAACCCCTATAAGATCGTTGTCACGGGGGAAGAGAAGATGCAGATGGCTGAGTGGAAAGAAAAAGTCAAGGGTTTTTTGCCCCCGGCAGTAAGTCTGAAAGGAGAAACCAAAAGTGGCAGCTGAGGAAGGTCCGAGTTAGCACCTTGAGACACCACTGAGATGCAGAAGATCCCACAGGATCAGCAGGTGTCTGGCTTTTTTTTAGTTGGAGTCTCACTCCGTCACCCAGACTGGAGTGCAGTGGCACTAGACCTGCTGGGCTCAGCCTTCCAAGTAGCTGGAACTACAGCCTTCCAAGTAGCTGGAACTACAGGCATACGCTACCATGCCCGGCTAATTTTTTTTATTTATTGTAGAGATGAGGTCTCGCCAAGTTTCCCAGGCAAGTCTTGAACCCGTGGGCTCAGATAATCCACTCACCTCAACCTCCCAAAGCACTGGGATTACAGGCTGAGCCACCGAGCCTGGCTAGGTGTCTGATTTTGACCTGAAATTTTAGCGTACATCTTGAGCTCAGACGGAAAAGCACATAGCTCTTCTGGGAACCAAAGGAAAACTGTTTTGAAGAGGCAATTATCAGAAGACTAAGAAAAAAATCCAAATATGGGGTTGCACCAGAAATGTCTGGCAAGGGAAGAATGAGAAAGGACAAGGTATCTAGGAGGCTGTCCTGTTGCAAGTTCCCAAATCCAGCACGTGGGCGTATCGATAGCATTCACAGACAGCTCACCCTGGAGATCCTCAAACCACTCTCCACCAGTCTCTACACTGCAATGAGGGAAGAAGAGCACAGAAGAAAAAGGGGAAAACTGAAGTGCGAGCTGGTAGGAGGAGACAGGCCTCGCCCCCAGAGTTACAAGACTTTTGTCTGAGAAGCCACCCTGGGAACCTTTCTTTTGCATGGTCTTCCCCAGGACTGTATGTCACTCCACTCGGGCAATCAGGGGAGGCCCATGGAATAGGTAAAAGAAATTTCCTCTTGGGCTGTCTGAGAGTGGAGGGAGACAGTGGGGAAGAGAGGCAGGGTGAAGGAGCAGAAGAAGAAAGCCTGGTACGGGAGGAGCCAGGAGGTGAAGCAGAGGTGGAGGATGAGGGTGGGAGTCAGTGAGGCCACTACTGAGAGTGCCCACCTCCAGGTGACCAGCAAACATGGTCAGCAACATTCTTCTCCTTCCATCAGCCAATGAATGTTTCCTAAGGAATGTCTATTTTGTCGTTTTAGGCATGGGGAGATACATTAGAAGCAAAAGAGAGACAAAACTGTCTGTCCTCATGGAGCTTACATTAGAGTGCAGCTGGAGAAAAAGGATATTCTAAGTGCAGTAAAAAACCAAAAAACTAAAGTTACAGTATTGCTTCTTACAACCCAGAAGAGTGTAAATATCTGTCAGACCACGAATCTCAATCTTCATTTTGGAAAGGGGCGCCTATATAAATAGTGCTCTTCCTAGCCTTGCACCTCTACAAGTGTCTAGAGACTCTCTTTAATCTGACCCATCCATGAATACCCATAAACTGACAGCAGCAGTTTTGATCTGGATGCCAAATCAATACCTGTTATAAATCAATTTTCTTATACTAGCCTACCTTCTGCAAAGTTGCAGATATGGCAGAAAGTCAGTCTGAAAAGCCTTTAACCACATACTGTAGCTACACAAACACCTTCACACACAGGACTAACTCCAGAGTTTCCTGTTTGAAAGGTAAGAGAAGCATCTTTCTACCCCTTTTAAAAAAAATGACAAAATTTAATCCCACTACCATTTTTTGGCATTCCATTTTCATGAACCAACAGATACTTAATCACTCAAAGATGGAAGCACATACAAACTAACTCCAAATTATCTAGTCTTGCCATTATTCTCCCAAAAGCAAGTGAGCCACCAGGGATCTGGGGATACTTGGCACTACCAAGGACAGTAACACTCCTGGTACTGTTAGGAACGGCTCCTCCATGATGGCTCCTCAGCACAAAACACTCACCCTCTTTCCATCACACTTACTTGTCTTCCATATTCCTGCCAAGAACCAAACTCATCGGCCCAGTACCAAAGCCAGTTGGTGGTAAGAATGAAGTGTGGAGGCTTGGTGACAGAGGAAGCCGTGGAGAGGCGGCGAGCCTGGGCAGCTCCGAATGTCATAGAGTTAAAGTTTAGAGACTCAAAGTGCAAGTCACCAGCCGACTCAATACACATGATCCTGCAAAAGAAAACGAGAAGTAGACTGAAAATTCTACCAGCCAAGAAAACACAGGTCCCCAGCTTCTACCATGAGAACACATGGCTGGTAGATGTAAACAGTAAATGTGACACGCATAATTGAAAACATGCTTCTAGAAGTGAGGGAAACTGCTTTTTCCCTCACGATTTTGCTGTGCAAAAATAATAAAATCAGGGAGCCTTATCTCTACAAAAAAATCAAACAATTGGCCAGGTGTAGTGGTGTGAGCCTGTCATCCCAGCTACTCGGGAGGCTGAGGTGGAAGAATAGCCTGAGCCCAGGATGTTGAGGCTGCAGTGAGATGTGATCGTGTCACAGCACTCCAGCTTAAGTGACAGAATGAAACCCTGACTCAAAATAATAATAATATCAGGGTAATATGGAAGATCAGTTAGCATGAAAATTCCTCTCACTACAAAACACAGAAAATCCTGGTTAAAATATTCTTTTTATAGTGTTCTGCTGAGTTGTCAAGAAAGTAAGGGAAATACTTAAAAGCCAAAAATAACAACAGTGAATACAGACTGAGCATTAATTGGGTGAGCGAGACCCTGTATTAAATACTTCATATGTATTAGGAAACTATATTTTTACAACCCTATTAGGATGACATTGTTAGCTCCACTTCACAGATGGGAAAACAGAAGCAGAAAGAAACAGAAAAGCCGGGCTCGGTGGCTCAGCCTGTAATCCCACGCCTTTGGGAGGCTAGGTGAGTGGATTGCCTGAGCCCGCGGGTTCGAGACCCGCCTGGGCAGCGAGACCTCATCTCTACAATAAATCAAAAACTAGCCGGGCGTGGTAGCGCATGCCTGTAATTCCGGCTACTCGGAAGGCTGAGGCGGAAGGATCGCCTGAGCCCAGCAGGTTGAGGCTGCGGTGGCCAGGAACAGCCACTGCCCTCCAGTCTGGGCGACAGAGTGAGATTCCAACTCAAAAAAAAAGAAACAGAAACAGGCTAAGAAACCTGTCCAAGGTCAAGCAGCCAGTCAGTTATGGAATTAGGCTCTTGGGTTAGGAGCTTGGCAACACAGCCTGCATACTCTACCACCAGGATGTGCTCACCTGCTAAATGTGGTATTACCTGAAGACAATGGGGAAGGTATGAAACTAGAGAGGGCATGTGAAGGATAAAGCCAGCAGCCATCCTAGGGTAGTGTCGATGAGGGATGATAAAGAGCCTGGTTTTGAGCAGCAAAGGGGAAACAGAAACAAAAGTATAGTCTGGGTGATGTAGGAGGTTGACTCTCAAAAGAGATACTTCTGCAACAAACCAGGACCCCAAAAAACTGTACACTTTTGTAAGGCAGACTGGGTAGGGTACTGCTTTACAAAGGCAGTCAGCAGGGAAACCTGCCTGCATTAATGTTGGCTCCGGAAAGAGGAGGAAAAATTCCCCTGAGAATTCATAAACCAGTCAAGCCTCCCCAAAGTTTTAGGTTGATTCATATTTTGTGAGAATTAACGTTAAAGAACACCCAAGGTGGACAGTCTCCAGAGAAGCAACACAAACCCTTTCTGGAAGGATTCACCTTCTACTTGGGCCTCAAAGGAATTTTCACAGAAGTTTCCTTCAAACATGAGCTCAAAACCAAATAAATCACAAAATGCATGTGGAAACAAAGATGCCATGAGCAAAGGTCAGCAAAAATGAAATGAGACCACCAAAGGATACAAACATTAGCATTCTCAGATGCAGAGACATATGACATATAAAGTATAAAGTGTTTTTAAAAATGGAATTGAGCATCAAAGTAGAGTAAGGATCAAGAGACTACAAAAAATGGCCTCATAAATTTAAATTTAAAAAATAAAACTTTTAAAGTAAATAATATAATAGTGAAAATGTACAAATCATAGTTAGATGGGACACATCGCATCTCAGAAAAGGCTCAACTAGCAAACTGGAAGGCTGAGGGGAATTTCTTCCCCTCAGCCTCCCAGCAGAAAAAGAGAAACAGAGAATGAAAGAGAAATTAGGAGACATAAAAGATAAAGTGAGATGATCTCAACATGTATCTAATGAGAATTTCTTTTTTTTTTTTTGAGTTAGAATCTCACTCTGTCGCCCAGACTGGAGTGCAGTGGCCGCTTCCGGCCACCGCAGCCTCGCCTGCTGGGCTCCGGCGATCCTTCTGCCTCAGCCTTCCAAGTAGCCGGAATTACAGGCATGCGCTACCACGCCCGGCTGATTTTGTGATTTATTGTAGAGATGAGGTCTCGCTGCCCAAGTGGGTCTCAAACCCGCGGACTCAGGCAATCCACTCACCTCAGCCTCCCAAAGGCGCGGGATTACAGGCTGAGCCACCGAGCCCAGCTAATGAGAATTTCAAGGAAGTGATACTTAAGGAAATCATGGTCGAGGAGCTCAGAAAGCACCATGAATTATAAGTAGAATATATTTTTTAGAATACACACACACAGGATTTTAGTGAAACTGCACAACATCAAAGAAAAACAAGGTAAGAAATTAGCTAGAGGGAAAAAAAGAATCACCTACTTTACTGGGTTGAACTGTGTCCCCAAAAAGATATGTTGAAGGTCTAACCCTTGGTACCTGGAAATGTGCCCTTATTTGGAAACAGGGTCTTTGCAGATGTAATCAAATTAAGATGAGGTCATACTGGATTTTGGTGGGTCCTAATCCAAAGGCTGATGTTCTTTTAAGAAGAGGGAAATGTGGACACAAACACATGGGGGAGAATGCCATGTGACAATGAAGGCAGATATTGGAGTGATGAATCTACAAGCCAAGAAATCCCGACAACCACCAGAATCTTGAAAGAGGCAAGGAAATATCCTCCTCTAAAGCCTTCAGACAAAACATGGCTCTGATGACATCCTGAGTTTGAACTTCTGGATTCCAGAATTGTGAGACAATATGTTTTTGCTGTTTTAAGCTACCAGGTCCATGGTAAGTTGCTACAGCAGCCCTAAGAAACGAATACACCTACATTCAAACAGACTACTAATTTCTAAATAGAAGCAATAGAATCTAGAAACCAGTGAAATAATCTTTGAAGAGTTGAGAGAAAATATCCAATAAGACTATCTTTCAAGAGTGAGGAGGAAATAAAAACTCTTTCAGACAAATAAAAAACACATTTACCACTAGACTCTAAAGCAACTTCAAATAGATGAACTTAAAGAAGGAAAATGATCTGCAAGTGTGAGCAAAACCAAAATGATAAATATGCAAGTTTTAGCAAATACTGATTGCATAAAACAATGCTAATTTCTAACTTCTGGGTTAAAAAAAAAACAATAGCAGCAACACTTACATGGCACATCTTATGTGCCCAGCACTATTCTGAGTGTTCTATATATATATATAAACTCATTTAATTCTCAAAATAACTCTATGATATAGAAACTATTATTTTATTTGCTTAACATATAGTAAAACTGAGGCAGAGTCTGTCCAACTTTTACAATTAGTAAATAAGTTTGAATGGAACTAGTCAGAATTCAAGTATTCAAGGTTCTTTTATAGTTTGAGATAATTATAAAATGCGCTGATTAGCTTAATTTGGTAAGCTAAAGTTTGTTAAGATAAAGTGTCTGTTTAGAGTCCTAGGATAACAACTAAAAAAAAAAAAAAGAAATTTGATATATAATTTCCAATCTTGTAGATTAGGGTTACAAAACCCAAATGAGAAAAAATATTCCAAGAAAAGATCAAAAAGAGGAAATAAACACAAAAAGTGGGTCATATAGCAAAAACTAAGATGGACAGTAGAAATAAATTCAAATCCACATGTGTATTGGCCATTTGTACTACTTCTGCTGGGAAATGTCTGTCCTTGTAGTTTGGCCATTTTGGGGGTGCAGAATTTGAGTGAAAGATGCCAGACACAACAGCACATACTACATGGTTCTATTTATATGAGGTTCAAGAACAGACAAGACTAATTTATGGTGACAGAAGTCAGAAGAGTGGTGGCCTAAGGGGTGGAAAATCACTGAAAGGGGACACGAGGAGACTTTCTGGGGTAATAAAAATGATCTATATCTCAATCAGAATGTTGGCTACACAAGCATATGTATTTGTCAAAACTCACTGAACTGCATGTTTAATATCTGGGCACTTCACTGTGTGTAAGTTTTGCCTTAAAAAGAAAGAAAGATTGGGATGGTAATCCTCCTAATGGGAATAATTGGTTTCACATACTTTGCCAATCGCAATTTGCACATAATTGCACTCTAAGTGCAAATTTGTTTTATGCGCTCAAAATGCAGGCTCAAATTCTCTTCTTGGCAATATAGTTCAGCAAGTTTGATCTAAAATACGGTAAATAAGTAAGGGAATTCCCTATTTACTCTGAATTGACTGAGAATACTAGGACACACTTAGAAAAATAAAGTTAGCTGGGTGCAGTGGCTGATGCCTATAATCCCAGCACTTTGGGAGGGAGAAGCTAGAGAACTGCCTGAGTTCAGGGGTTTTCAGGGGTTCAAGACAAGTCTGCACAACATGGAAAGACCTAGTCTCCACAATAAATCATAAAATTAGCTGGGCGTGGTGGCACACACCTGTGGTTCCAGCTACTTGGAAGACTGAGAAGGAAGGATCACCTGAGCCCAGCAGGTCCAGGCTGCAGTGGCCATGAGTGTGCCACTGCACTCCAGCCTGGGCAACAGAGTGAGACTCTGACTCAAAAAAAAAAAGAAAGAAAGAAAGAAAGAAAAATAAAGTTAAAGGTTAAACAATAAACAGTAATTCACTGTATGATTTTACAGACCAAGGGACTAAAATTTTACAAATGATCACCTCTTGCTTTTCTGCAACAATGAGTACATATGTACAAGATCAATTCCAGCAGCAAATAATTAAGAACTTACTTGGTCTTGGCACTATCTTCAGAGAGAGAGAGAGAGAGAGAGAGAGAGAAGGAGCGAGAGGGGGAGGGAGGAGAAAGAAGGGGAGGGAGGGGGAGGAGACAGATGAAGAAGAGATGTGGGGGTGTGTGGGGGTGTAATGGCCATCAAAACTAAACTCACTCCTGTAATTTCAGCACTTTGGGAGATGGAAGCTAGAAGATTGCCTGAGTCCAGGGGTTCAAGACCAGCCTGTGCAACTTGGCAAGACCTTGTCTCTACAATAAATTAAAAAATTAGCTGTGTGTGGTAGCATGTGCCTGTAGCTCCAGTTACTTGGAAGACTGAGGTGGAAGGATCACCTGAGCCTAGCAGGTCAAGGATGTGGTGGCAGTGAGCGTGCCACTGCACTCCAGCCTGGATGACAAAGTGAGATTCCTAAACACACACATACACAAAACTAAACACCGATGTTCAAACTCAACTTCCTACACTGCACACAAAAGCCCAGGCACAAAGCAGAGACAAGTAACATATTTCCTACCTCTCTTTTCTGGGATTACAGTATGCCTCTTCAATAAGTTCCATATTGTCCAAATCCTTCCATTTGCCTCCATTCAAGAACTGCCATCTATACGGCAAATGGAAATGAACTCTACTGCACTTATCTAAAATAGAAACATAAAGGAATAAAACAGCTTGGCAATACACAGCATGGCCTAGCCTCGTGGCTGACAATGGGTGGGGACATTCTGGAAATTTGTGAGGAAGTATCTGTCTTTTTAGTCCAGTCATACCTGTGTATTTTAGATATTAGTTTGTTTACATACATTGCTATGGTTTGAATGTTTTTCCCTTCTGAAATTCATGTTGAAAATCAATCCCCAAGGTGGCAGTATCGAGAGGAAAGACCATTAAGAGATAACTAGGTCATAAGGTAATGGATCAGTGGGCTAATGAGTTATCACGGGAGTGGAACTGATGTTTTATAAGAAAAAGAGGAGGCTGGGTGTGGTGGTTCACGCCTGTAATCCCAGCACTCTGGGAGGTCAAAGCAGGAGAGTTGCTTGAGCACAGGAATTTGAGACAGCCTGGACAACGTAGCAAGACCTTGAGACCTCGAGACCTCGTATCTACAAAAAAAATTCCAAAAATTCACCAGCCTGCAGACCCAGCTACTTAGGAGGCTGGGGCGAAAGGATTGCCTAAACCCAGGAAGTCTAGTCTGTGGTAAGCTGTAATTGTGTCACTGCACTCCAGGCCTGGGCATCAGTGAGACCTTCAATTTAAAACAAACAAATTGGCCGGGCTCGGTGGCTCAGCCTGTAATCCCAGTGCTTTGGGAGTCTGAGGTGTGTGGATTGCCTGAGACTGCGGGTTCGAGACCCACCCAGGCAACTTGGTGAGACCTCATCTCTACAATAAGTCAAAAAAAATTTAGCCGGGCATGGTAGCGTGCGCCTGTAGTTTCAGCTACTTGGAAGGCTGAGGCGGAAGAATCACCAGAGTCCAGCAAGTTGTGGCTGCGGTGGCCGGAAGCATGCCACTGCACTCCAGTCTGGGCGACGGAGTGAGACTCCAAATCAAAAAAATAAAAATAAAACAAACAAATTAAGGAAGAGAGAACTAAGCTAGCATGCTCAGTCCCTTTACCATGTGATGACCTGTGGTACCTTGGGACTCTACAGAGAGTTCCCACCAGCAAGAAGGCCCTCCTCAGATCTAGCCCTTTGACTTTGGGCTTTTCGGCCTCCATAACTATAAGAAATAAATTCCCTTTCTTTATAAATTATTCGGTTTTAGATATTCTGCCATAAGAAACAGAAAAAGGACTATGACATACCTCTTCCATTTATGTTTCACTTTTTAACAGGAACTTACATTGGTTTTTAAAGATATGCATGTCAGTGGTTTTATCATCTACGAATTTTATTTCATGACAGTAAAGAAACTGATCATAAGAAGGCCAAATGTCCCATCCCTGTAAGGGATGATTAATATCACTCTAAATGTGGCATGTGGACTAGAAGAGGTCAAAGATTCATCTCTACCAGAAACCTACCCCAACCCCAACACATGCAATGGAAAATGGGTCAGCAGTTTGGTTCCAGTCCACTTGGGACTCTTCTGGCTGCCACCATACTCATTCCTTCCTCAACACACCCCCATCTCCCCACAGGTCTTCATATATATTGCTCTGCCCCCTTCCCCTCAGCCCAACATCCACATAATGACCCAGACCTATGGCTTCCAGCCAGCTGTTCCCCTCCCCCTTCCTTGTGTTCCTCCTGGGCAGGTCCCCACTTCCCTAGTCAGGGCCAGCCCTCTCCATACCTGCCAAGAGTGTGTGCGAGGTTCTGCTATGTCCACATTGAAGAGCATTGGAAGAGGACAGAGAGTGGAGAGAAAAAGAAAAGCAAGTTCTTTGCACTCTGACAAGGTGCTACCTCCAAGGTAGACACTCTTAGGAACCGCTTGAACCCTTGACCAGGTGTGGGTATAACAGATAATGAAGGGCTAGGCCAGGATAAATAATGCCACAGCTGTGGTCCAAGGTAATGACCAATCAGATTTCTGTTCTCTGAGGGCACCAAGAGAATCAGAATCAGGGATGAGAGCAGAAGGCCTCCTTGGGGCAACCCAGCATTGAGATGCTGTCATCTACAAACCCTGGGCATAGGTGAATCCTGGAGTCTGGAGAAAGACACTCTCCACCAGAAGGCACACCCTGAGCAAGGTGCACTCCCTGGGCCCTCCAGATTGAGATTTCCTAGGGAAAGACATAGGGGCCTGAGGAAGGCACTGTGGTCAAACGGCAGGTCTGAGGCTTCAGCTCTTAATCAGACCTGAGGGTTGAGGTCATGATGCTCATGGCTGGAGGGCTCCCAGAAAGGGAGGCACCTAACAGGTCACTGCAGCCACAGTGGCTTGAGAGAGCCTCGTCCCAGCACAGTGGTAGAAACATGAGGCCCCTTCCCTTGTCTTCATCTCCCTTGGTCTTCCAGTCCCCTTTGTCAATTTCCTTTCTCTCCTTCTATTGTTCCCCATCTCACTGTGGCATTCCAGAGTCTAGGCTTTCTAGAAATTGAGTCAAAGAAATCAAGACAATTTGGCAGAGAAGACACCATATCCACCTCCCCTTTCTCTCTACACTCTTTGACATGACAGGCCAGAGAGAAGAATAAATCCAAATGCACTAGAAAACAAGACAAAGTATCATCAAAAGACCAGAATTGTTCAAAATTCCTAAAACCAGGAAGCAGAATTCAACTGATATAAAAAGAAGAGAGAACAATGCGGGCAAAACATGCAGAAGACACCACAGGAAAAAGATTTGGGTTGTCACAGACTTCACAGATTCAGAATCAGGTGAAACAAGGAGCAAGAAAGGCACCCAGGCCAATAACAATGAGAACAGGACAACAGGACCCATGGGCACAGGATCGCTTGTGCCGAGCAATCTTCTGTGCACATCCCAGCTGAATTTTTAAGTATGGATACAAGCATTGGAGAGATAAAAAAGCATGTGAGACAGCTGCCAAAGCCCCCGCCCCAGTCCCGGGCCACATGCCTGAGTGGTATGTACTGTCTATTCCCCATTTTCACAGGGACAAGGAGCTGGAATCAGAATAGATCTCAACCAATCAGAATCAACCAATGGGCTTCTCAAGCACTAGTATGGCAGACAACCAGGAATCACCTGACACATGAGGGAAAAATAGTACAAAATGAGACAGCAAACTTGCATAGAAGTAGCAATTCCTAAGGAGAAAATGATCACACTCAAGAGAACAAGCGTCAACAGTTAGACCTAAATCTAAAAGCCTAACCTATAAAACATCTAGGGAAAAAAATCAAAGGAGAAAACATTTTGTGGGCTTGGAACAGGCAAATATGTATGCATGTATTATGTATGTATGTAGAGTAAGAGTCTCACTCTGTGACCCAGGCTGGAATGCAGAGGCATGATCACAGCTCACCCTAGCCTCAGCCTCCTATTCTCAGGTGATCCTTCTGCCTCAGCCTCCCAAGAAACTAGAACTACAGGCACATGCCACCACACCCAGCTAATTTTTAAAATTGTTTTGTAGAGACAAGGTCTCACTATGTTGCTCAGGCTGGTCTCGATTTCCTGGGCTCAAACAATCCTCTCACCTGTCTCCCAAAGTACTAGGATTACAGACACAAGCCACTGCACTTGGCCAAAATGGGGAACTATTTTAGACTACAAAAAAACACAAACAATAAAAGGAAAAAAATTAAAATGGACATCAGTATTAAAGCATCTATTCTTCAAAAGACAGCATGAAGAAAATAAACATAAAAGACAGACTGGAAGAATACATTTTTAATATAACTAACATATAAACATATATAATGAAAGATAAAATAACCCAATACAAATGGGCAAAATAGTCACAAAAGACCAATATCATGATTCCATTTAGATGAAATACCCAAGAAAATCCACAGAGAGTGAGCCTAAAATCTACAGCTGGGCGGGCTCAGTGGCTCAGCCTGTAATCCCAGCACTTTGGGAGGCCGAGGTGAGTGGACTGCCTGAGCCCGTGGGTTCGAGACTTGCCTGGGCAACCTGGCGAGCCCTCATCTCTACAATAAATCAAAAATTAGCTGGGCATGGTAGCGCGCACCTGTAGTTCCAGCTACTTGGAAGGCTGAGGCGGAAGGATGACCGGAGCCCAGCAGGTCAAGGCTGCGGTGGCCGGGAGTGGGCACTGCACTCCAATCTGGGTGACAGAGTGAGACTCCAACTCAAAAAAAAAAAAAAAAAAAAAATCTACAGTTGTCTGGAATTGGAAGGACAGAGAAATAGGGAGTGATACTCATGGGCATGAGGTTACTTTGGAGTTGATGAAAATGTTCTCATATTTGACTGTGATGATGGCTGCACGATTCTGTAGTCAGTATTATATATGAGGGGACTTCAAAAAGTTTACAGAAAATGGAATTAAAAGAAAAAATGGCTGGGCACAGTGGCTCATGTCTGTAATCCCAACATTTGGGGAGACCTAGCTGGGAGGATTGCTTGAGCCCAGGAGTTTGTCCAGCCTGAGCCAAAATAAAGAAAATCAGCTGGGTGCAGTAACTAATAGCCCTCACTATTCTGGAGGCTGAGGCAAGAAGAATTGCTTGAGCCCAGGAGTTTGAGGCCAGTGAACTATGATGATGCCCCTGCACTCTAGCTTGGATGACAGAATGAGATCCTATGGGGGGCGGGGGGAAGAAGCATTACCTAGAAACAAATGAGTATTCAAAAAAAAAGATTAAAAACAAAAAGCTCTATCAAGTTCAAGACACTTTTGTAAAAGCAATGATACGATGATACGATCCATTTAGTATCATCTAACCATGTCAACACAATATTTTTTACTTTATTAACTGAAAAAATATGGGTGCCCTTTCAAGACTTTTTAAGATTAGGAGAAAAAAGTAGTCATGAGGAGCCAAATCAGGACTGTAGGTGAATACCTAATGATTTCCTGTCAAAACTCTCACAAATTTGCCCTTGTTTGATGACAGGGATGAGCAGAACCACTGTTGTGGTGGAGAGGGACTCTCTGGTGAAGCTTTCCAGAGCATTTTTCTGCTAATGCTTTGGCTACCTTTCGTAAAACTCATAGTAAGCAGAAGTTATTGTTTTTTGGCTCTCCAGAAAGTCAACAAGCAAAATGATTTGAGCATTCCAAAAAATTGTTGCCATGTCCTTTGCTCTTGAGTGTTGCCATGTCCTTTTGCTTTGAGTGGACCACTTCCACCTCTTGGTGGCTATGCTTTGACTGTGCTCTGTTTCCAGGGTTGTACTGGTAAAGCCATGTTTCACCTGTTTCAATTCTTTGAAGAAATGCTTCAGGATCTTGACCTCACTTTTTAAAATTTCCACTGAAAGTTCTGCTCTTGTCTGAAGTTGATCTGGGTGCCAAGGTTTTGGTACCCATCGAGTGGGAAGTTTGCTCAACTTTAATTTTTCAGTCAGAATTGTATGAACTGAACCAATTGAAAGGTCTGTGGTGTTGGCTGTTGTTTGTGCTGTTAATCATCGGTCCTCTTCAATTGCAGCACAAACAGGATTAATTTTTTCTTGAAAATTTATGTGAATATGTGGACAGTCTGCCACTGCAGGCTTCATCTTTAATACTGTCTCCGTCTCATTCCTTTTTTTTTTTTTGAGTCGGGGTCTCACTCTGTTGCCCAGACTGGAGTGCAGGGACACCACCATGACTGGCTAATTTTTTTTTTAATTTTTTTTTTTTTTGATTTATTGTAGAGATGAGATCTTACCAAGTTGCCCAGGCAGGTCTCAAACCTGCAGGCTCAGGCAATCCACGCAACTCAGCCTCCCAAAGGCGCGGGATTACAGGCTGAGCCACCGAGCCCGGCTTTTTAAATTTTTATAAACATAAGGTTCTCACTATATTTCCTGGGCTGCTCTTGAACTCCTGGGCTCAAACAATCCTCCCACCTCAGCTTCCCAAAGTAATGGGATTAAAGGCATGAGCCACCGCACCCAGCCTCATTCCTTCTTAAATTGAGTTATCCATTTGTAAACTGCTAACTTCTTTGGGGCATTGTACCTATAAGTTTTTCATAAAGTATCAATGATTTCACCATTCTTTCACCCATACTTCACAATAAATTTGATGTTTGTTCTTGCTTCAGTTTCAGAAGAATTCATATTGCTCTGATGGGGCACTTTTCAACCTAAGTCTTATCTTTCCTAGTGCCTCAAACTAGATTCCACTCAGACCTGTTATAACAAGTTAGTATCAGTTGACTCTGGTGCCAAAAAATTTTGAATTCCATGTATAATTTTTTCATAATACGCATTTTCTATTAGCTTTTTGAAGACCCCTCGTGTGTTTGAGTGTTTGTATAGCTGTTATACAAAAACTGCAAAAGATTTGAACAGATACTTCACAGAAAACATACAAATGCCTGATAAGCACGTGTAAATAAATGTTAAACATCATTCATCATCAGGGAAATGTAAATTAAAACCACAATGAGATACCACTACTAATCAGACTGGTTAAAATTTAAAAGGCAATGTCAAGTATTAGCAAGGATATACGCAACTAGAACTCACATACATTGCTGGTGGAAATGTAAAATATTATATCCATTTGGGAAGACAGTTTGAGAGTTTCTTATAAAGTCAAGCATCTGTCATATGACCCAGTGACTCCACATCTAGGTCTTCACCCAAGATAACTGGAAACACGTGACTACACAAAAACCTATACATAAAATATTCATAGTAGTTTTATGTGTAAAAGCCAAAAACTGGCAATAATCCAAATGTTCATCAATATATGAATGGATAAACAAATTGCAGTTAATCCATGCACTGGAATATCACTCAGCAATAAAAAGGGAACAAACTCTTGACACGTCAGCATGACTGAATCTCAAAAACATGTGGATGAGAGAAGCCAGGCACAGGAGACTATACTGGATGATTCCATTCATATGAAATTCTAGAAAAGGCATATCTAATCTATAGTAACAAAAAAGCAGAGATTTCCTGGGGATTTCCTGGGGTTGACAAATTGGGGTGGTGAGGAGTAAAGGGGCATAAGGGAATTTTTTTGGAGGAAGGGAACTCTTTCATATCTTGATTGTTAGCGATGGCTACATGAGTACACTTATCGAAACTCAGAACTATATGTTTAAAATGGGAGCATCGGCTGGGCATGGTGGTGCAAGTCTGCAATCCCAGCACTTTGGGAGGCTGAGGCAAGAGGATTGTCTGAGCCCAGGGGTTCGAGACCAGCCTATACAACTTGGTGAGTCCTCGTCTCTACAATAAATTTAAAAAATTTAGCTGGACATGGTGTTGTGCACCTGTAGTTCCAACTATTTGGAAGGCTGAGGTGGAAGGACGCCAAAGCCCAGTAGGTCGAGGCTGCAGTGGCTGTAAGCATACCATTGCACTCCAGCCTGGGCAACAGAGTAAGACTCCAACTCAAAAAATAAAAAAATAAGCTGGGCTCGGTGGCTCAGCCTGTAATCCCGCACCTTTGGAAGGCTGAGATGAGTGGATTGCCTGAGCCCGTGGGTTCGAGACCCGCCTGGGCAGCGCGACCTCATCTCTACAATAAATCAAAAAACCAGCCAGGCGTGGTAGCGCATGCCTATAATTCTGGCTACTTGGAAGGCTGAGGCAGAAGGATCGCCGGAGCCCAGCAGGTCGAGGCTGCGGTGGCCGGGAGCAGCCACTGCACTCCAGTCTGGGCGACAGAGTGAGACTCCAACTCAAAAAAAAAAACCAAAAACAAAACAAAAAAAACAAAAAAATAAAAAATAAATAAAATTGGAGAATCTTGTCATGTGTATAGGTCAATATTGATTTTTAAAATATGCATGTATGAGTGTACATGTGGCTCATACTCTTTGACCTAGCACTCCATTTCCAGGAGTCTATCTATAGAAATACTCACATATATGTACTTGAACGCTCAATGGAGCATCACTACAATCAAGTACTACACAATTGTTTTTAAAATGAGTGGACTTACACATACTGACATGGAAAAAAATCTCTAAGACACAGTGTTAAGTAAAATATGCAGGTTGACTGATAACATTATCACATGTTCCCATCTGTTTAAAAATATGCAAACAAATATCACAGCCACACAGCAAGTGTTTACCTTTGAGAACGGATGAAGGAGGACTTCATGCTTTACTCTGTATTATTAGACTCTTTTACAAAGTGAATTCACAAATTGGCTTGGATAATTTTTAAAGACTGAAAATTAAACAAATTCTGGTGGTGATGTTTTAAGGGGAGTCCTCGAAATTGAAAACGAATCTTTCTTCAGTCAAAGCCCAGGAAAGCATTTAAGAAGAAAACAAAGGTTTAGAGAGAGACAAAGTAAGAATTGTTACTTCTGATAAAAGAGGGACTATGGAGTTAACTGAACCAATACAGAAGAAAACCCCAACTTGAATGACTTAAACTCATCCTCCAAGTGTATCTTACCCAGTGAGGTCTTTCCTGGTTTCTAAGGCATCTCTAAACCTGTTGATCACCCTTATCATTGTTCCCACTAGACTGAGCAGTTCCCTGTCCTATGCAGGTCTGTGATCTTCATGACCAACTGAGCAAGGGTCGACACTTGACATTCATTTGATGTATGAACCAAACAGTTATGTTCCAAAAACAATCTACAGTTTGATTTCTGAAAACTCAAAGAACTGCTCCCATACTCAACACCTCAAAAAATAGCTTCAGAACTGGTTTGACCAAAGTGTCAGTCCCTGATCCTCTCTGGATGGAGCAGGGAGAAGGGGGTAACCTCAGAGCACAATTCTGGGAATAACAAGCAGTCACCCCTCCTACAAGTGAGATGAAAAGGTCTCTTCCAACTTACCTTGAAAGCTACAACTTTTCCGGATGTGGTACAAGCAGATCTGGTCGCTCTCTTCCTGGCTAAGAGTGTTTGAGGACACAGGAGCTGAACTATCTTTTCTTTCTGCAAAGAAACACCACGAAGGTATATCAGCTACTGATACAAGTTTAGAGTAGTTTCAGGCACAAAGAAGAGTCAAGAGGACCATTTACCTCTCTGCCCTGGACAAAACTGGACAAGGCAAGCTCACAAAGCCCTACCATGTTAGGAGTAAAAGCACCCCACACAGAGATGAGCCAGGAGCCTGAGGTCACACGGCTATTTACCAAACCCATGACACTGTGAAGGGGCTCTCAACTCTAGTTGTACCCCCTATTCATTAGGAGAGCCATTTAAAAATAAAAGTGCCCCACTCTCCCCCAGGCTGACTGAATCAGAACCTCCATGGTCCAGCTTCCACAATTTTTAATAAGGGGAGAACCACCATCCTACCTGTACAGGCAGCTTACAATTCCTTCTATATCTAAGGCTGTGATGACCCCAGAGGCAAGTAGAGGTACTATTTATAAACTAGATTTGCGTCCACATCTATATATTCATCAATGTATTCTCAGAATTGGGTACTAATACCAAGAAAAGGGCAATTAATGGGGAAGGTTTATATCTCAAAATGAAATTAACTAGCTTTAGGTGATTATCGGATCTTAATACAAAAGGACATGTAAGTGCTTTCTAAGTTTACCTTTACTAGTACCATTCCAGTTAGTTTTTACCTATGACAGGTACTCCACCCACCTATCCCCAAATGAGCATATGAAACTAATTCACAACCCCTCCCTATTTAGTGTCACCTAGTGTCATCATTTGTTATTCAACTTCCTTTTCTTTATAAGCCCCTGAGATGTATCACAGGCTAGGCCTTGAAACCCAGCCTGTGGGGTCCTGCTGGACATCTTCATCTCTGTCCCTGCTGGACATGGACATCTCCAGACTGGGTGACTGCTCTTTGGACCTGACGTCACCAGACAGTAGATCCCCCAACCCTTTCCAACAAGGCTGTAATCCAACTGATACTCTCCAAAATCTACTTAAAGCTAAAGCTGCCTACCTCTAGCCTTCCTACAGCTGAAAGAAGTTAACAAAAATAATTGCACAGAAGGTGGAAAAAAACAGATTCGGTGAAGACAATTTTCAAATACAACAGTCAGCTAAGATGAGAGTGGTGTGCTTGTCTGCCGGCAGTCCTGGCACATACCTGATATTTTAGGAAGTGCTCGACTAAAATCACAGTCACCACGACAGCCAACCAAGTGGGTTTGATTCTGCTCTGATGGGAACAACCAAGGCTCAGGACAGTGCCCAGCATGTGGCAAGCATGCAAAGGAGTGACTGAAAGAGCGATAACCAAAACAGCCAGCCAATGGCCAATACTGTGAAATCCAAAGGAAACCAAAGTACCACAATCTTCCTGAAGGACCATGTTGCTCATCTGCCATACAACAGGTACTCAAGAAATACTTACTAAATAAAAATGTCTGCTCAAAACTCCCCCATTTGCCTGTCACAAAGCCTGACAGTCCTATAAAAAGTAAGTATCCCAGCACATTCATTTATTCAACAAATGTCTGAGTGTCTACTGCAGGCCAAGTACTGTCTGGGTGCTGGAGATGAGCAGGGAACAAAGCAGACAAATTTATGAAGACTTGAAAAATTCCATGTATTCATGTCAGGAAGATGGTCAATGCCAAAATTAAGATACACTGCTAGCCGGGCTCGGTGGCTCAGCCTGTAATCCCGTGCCTTTGGGAGGCTGAGGTGAGTGGATTGCCTGAGCCCGCGGGTTCGAGAACTGCCTGGGCAACTTGGTGAGACCTCATCTCAACAATAAATCAAAAAAATGAGCCAGGCGTGGTAGCGCGCGCCTGTAGTTCCAGCTACTTGGAAGGCTGTGGTGGAAGGATCACTGGAGCCCAGCAGGTTGAGGCTGCGGTGCCCGGGAGCGGCCACTGCACTCCAGTCTGGGTGACAGAGTGAGACTCCAACTCAAAAAAAAAAAAAAAAAAAACAGATACACTGCTTTCACTCATTTTGTAAAATCAAAACAGACTCCAACACAAAGGATGCCCCTAGAGTTCTACAGCATGGCATCCTCACTTTGAGGCTCCTTACTGAAGGACGAGCTCCCCAGAGGGGTAGGGAGGTGACTGCACAGGGGGAGGAGCTGAGTCTTCCATTTCAGTGCAGACCAGGCCCATGTGGAACTCATTCACTATCAACACCAACTCACATCGTCTAGAATGGTTTGCTTGATCATGTCTATGATTTCAACATATCCTCACCCTCACCCCC
>NW_007074694.1:5338-7662 GCF_000164805.1 Carlito syrichta | reverse complement strand
GCTAGGAATTAATCAGCAACTCCATTTCACTAAAAGCAGAAAAGACTTTCCCAAAGTCACACATTCTACATGCTGGCCAACTGGAATCCAGGAACCTGGCCCAGGGCCTGCTACACTTCTCACCAGCCTTACCGGAGGAAGACCCCTGAGGGCCTGCAGGCAGGGGGTGCGCCCTGCTGGAGGCAGATCTCTTGTTCTTGATGTCATGTGCATTTCTGTAAATGGAGGGCAGCCTGCTCACCAGCTCTGTGCTCACGCCCAACTTCTCCAGTTTATCTAGATTCTCAGAATTAGAGAAATCATGAGATCTCTTGCAGCCAGTGCCAAACTTGCATTCACCCTGTAAAAAATACTGGCAGATATGGAGTTTGATACACTTCTTTTGAAAGGAACAAGAGCCGTAGGGTCCATCTCCTTTGTTATAATGTTGGCAGATCTGTTGACAGAAAGAGAAAAAGACAGTAGTTCAGTAAGGTCTATATGACACCACCTCTCCCACTGAGTAGCCTGCTGAGTTGACAAGGCCCTCACAGCCAAAGCAGGGATTCTGTCATCCACACGGACAACAGATATGAGGCCCTCACTCTAGAGAATGGTTGCCAACACATGCCCTTGACTAAGACAGGAACTGGGTGCAAAGAGATTACTCAGAACAAGCCTCTCCACTGGGAAAATCCAAAGAACTTCAAAGTGACCAGAGCTGCTCCCTTCATATGCAACAGCATTTTAACATAAATCGAACAGCAGGGCCCCAACGACCTCTACAATGCACTTATATTTTTTCCCCACTGACTGGTCAACTCTCTCCCCAGTCCCGAGTGTCTTCCAGCTTTTTTTTCCACAATTCAGGGTCAAAGAGGCTCTGATGGTTTAAAGCATCTTAGAAAAGGCCCAATACCACTCTTTCATTTCTCAAGGGAGCACACTGAGGCCCAGACAAGTTATACGGCTGGCCCTAGTCACATAGCTCTCCACAGCATCTGGCACATGCAGTTTTGCAGAACTGAATTTTTGGCAAAGTTGGGACTTAAACTTCAAGTCAACTGCTCCTTCTGCTCTACACTCCAAATTCCTGCAGGTGGAAATCAAGTCACAGACCACCAAGGGCCCACCCACAGCATTCACAGGTATTACATCGCTCAAGATGTAGAAACGCCTCCTAGGGCTATGGAACCCAGACTTTCCCAGGCACTTACTTCTGGCAGAAGCCAGGGGTCGTTCTGAAACAAAAGCTGGCACAGCTCACTATAACTCAGGTGGTCAACACCATGAGTTCTCAGCACACTCAGGTTGTGATTCGTTGCCAAGGTGTGACCATTCCTACAGTTTTTCCTGCAAAGAAGCAGAGCTGGTGTTACAGGCTGTAATGTGTCTCCCCAAAATTTCTATGTTGTTGGAGTTCTAATTCCCAGAACTTCAAAATGTGACTGTATGTGGAGGTAGGGTCTTTAAAAGAGGTAATTATGCAAAAATGAATTCATTAGTGTGGGCCCTAACCCAACATTACTGCTGTCCTTTTAAGAAAAAAATTAGGACAGAGACACAGAGAGAGACACAGGACAGACACATACATACACATACACACACAGAAGAAAGACCACATGAGGATACGCTGGCCATCTACAAGCCAAGGAGAAAGGTCTCAGAAGAAATGAATCTGCCAACATCTTAATACTGGACTTTTGGCCTCCAGAATGGTAAGAAAATCAATTTCCATCACTGAAGCCACCCAGTCTGTGGGACTTTGTCATGGCAGCCCTGGCTAACTTATTCAACTGGTAAAATTGATCTACATGACCATTTTCCAGGAACACTGCCTGACACTGTTTACTAGCACCAGAGAAAAACCAGCAAGTTTATGCATTAAAAAAAAAAAAAGTAATGCTTTTTACTAAGAAAGAGTCAGGCCTTACAAGGTAAAAGGCCCAGGACAGCACATCTCAGCAGGCATTTGATGAGAATGGCAGAGCCATCACCCAAGGAGGAGTCATAGCACACCGATCGGTCAGTAAGCACCTAATCAAGGGCTAAATAAACAAGCGTGTTGTCTTATGGTTAGGGGTATGTGTGCGTGTGCACATGTACACGCACACATACACACACCTGAGCCCAGTCCTTTTTCTGCTCTCTTCCTCCATTCCACGAGCAACTGCTGAATACCAGCTGTGAGTTGCCTGGGTCACCAAGACCCAGAAGAGTCCAGGCAAACAATATTTGCTTTACTCAGACACTGCCATACCTCATATGCCATGTTCATAATATGCATTTCTTTTTTTGAGTTGGAGTCTCACTCTGTCGCCCAGACTGGAGCGCAGTGGCCACTC
>NW_007074694.1:1136-5217 GCF_000164805.1 Carlito syrichta | reverse complement strand
GAGGTCTCACCAAGTTGCCCAGGCGGGTCTCGAACCCGCGGGCTCAGGCAATCCACTCACCTCGGGCTCACAAAGCGCGGGACTACAGGCTGAGCCACCGAGCCGGCCCATAATATGCATTTCAAGAGAACAGCAAAGTCCTGATCCACCCCCAAACCCGCACCTCCCACAGTACCCCCTCTCAGTAAGAGGCAGCATCCCTCTTCCTCTGCACAGATCAACACCTTTGAAGCTATCCTTGACTACTCTCTCATATAGTGGAGACGACACACGTAGGAAGGACTCTTCCATGGTATGAACGAAATATATCAGCACAGAGCCAAAAGGGCACCTGGGACAGTCTGGGCTGGGAAAAGAACTGAGGAAGAAATCAGGGCAGGGTGCTGGAAGGTGTAAAGTCTGAGTAGAAGACTTGAAGTGTGAAGAGGAGTCAGGCAAGGAGAGAAAGGAAGAACTTTCTAGGCAAAGGAGCAAATAATTTGGTACTGCCAGAGTCGAATATACCTAATCATTGTAATGACTGATAACTGAAATTATTGAGCATTTGCTATATACCAAGGATTGCCTAAATGTTTTATGAGTTAACGCATTCAGTCCCCAACAAGCCTGTGAGATGAGTAATATCATTATCTCCATTTCACAGATGAGGCAATTAAGGCTTGGATATATAGTCACTAGCCCAAGATCACCTGCCAGCAAGGAGCAGAGCTCAGATTGAAACAAGATGGACTGGTCTCAGGAGTGTGCTCTGAACCACTGAGCTCACTGCCTCCTGAGCACAGGACCACGAGTCAGGGACCTGAGACTTCCTACTAGTTCTGCAGCAAGACTGACCACCTGCTTCTGAAAGAGGCAACCCTGAGGTTCAGGAAGATAAGTAGAGTCACTGGGAAGCACAGAAAGTGAAGCTAACCACATCCACTCTCCCCGTGGTGGGTCAGAGAAGGGTCAAGTGACTCACCTGTGCACACCATAATGAAAAACAGAAAAGATAAAGAATGAAGAAGTCAGGTGTGGTGGCTCACACCTGTAATATCAGCACTTCAGGAGGCAGAGTTGAAAGAACTGCCTGAACCCAAGGGTTTGAGACCAGCCTGAGCATCTTGGCAAGACCTCATCTCTACAATAAATCAAAAAATGAGCCGGATGTGGTGGCACACGCAGTAGTTCCAGCTACTTGGAAGGCTGAGGCAGAAAGATCTCCTAACCCCAGCAGGTCAAGGCTGCGGTGGCTATGAGTGTGCCACTGCACTCCAGCCTGGGCAACAGAGTAAGACTCTGACTCAAAAAAAAAAAAGAATGAAGACGAAAACTCAAGAGCCTTCTAAGCCAGTAAATACCAGACATCCAGATTTCCAAGGTAAGTAAAATCTGACCCCAAACTTTGGGAACTAGCATAAGACTAGTGCTACTGCCTTTATTTTTCCCATGCAGACATGAAAAGGATGCACCCATTATTCCCATCATTGGAGCCATCCAGCCACCACTTACTGTGTGCTTTCTTCCTGCTGCTGCTCCTCGTTTTCTCCTGGGGTGCCTCATCCCTGAAAGTCTCATTTCCTCAGAGTTCCACCCTCAGCCTTGTTTCAGACTCGGTCTCAGATGTGATCCACTACCGGGGCCTGTGGCCAGGTCATATACCAATCAACATCTCCCAAACTGGGCCTCAGGGTCCTGACCTTGCTCCAGCACCTCAGACCTGGAGAGCTGCCATGCGGGGAAGCTTCAAAACTAAAATCCAGCTGGGCACAGTGGCTCACGTCTATAATTCCAGTACTTTAAGAGGCAGAGACAAGAGGATTGCCTAAGCTCAGGGTTTAGAGACCAACCTGGGCAACCTGGCAAGACCTCGTCTCTACAATAAATCAAAAAATTAAGCCGGGCTCAGTGGCTCAGCCTGTAATCCCGCGCCTTGGGAGGCTGAGGTGAGTGGATTGCCTGAGCCTGTGGGTTCGAGACCCGCCTGGGCAACTTGGTGAGACCTCATCTCTACAATAAATCAAAAAATTAGCCGGGCGTGGTAGCGCGCGCCTGTAGTTCCGGCTACTTGGAAGGCTGAGGCGGAAGGATCGCCGGAGTCCAGCAGGTCGGGCATGTGGTGGCTGGTAGCATGCCACTGTATTCCAGTCTGGGCAACAGACTGAGACTCCAACTCAAAAAAAAAAAAGGCAGAGGGACACTTGGCTACGGGATATCAGGAATGATAGCAGGGGCTCTGGCTTCAGTCAGAGTTTTCTCTCTCTCTCTTTTGAGTTGGGGTCTTATTCTGTTGCCCAAGCTGGAGTTCAGTGGCACGATCACCATTAACCACAGCCTTGACTTCTGGGCTCAGGTGATCCTTCCACCTCAGCCTCTTGAGTAGGT
Source organism: Carlito syrichta (assembly GCF_000164805.1). Lineage (NCBI taxonomy): Eukaryota > Metazoa > Chordata > Mammalia > Primates > Tarsiidae > Carlito > Carlito syrichta. The sequence continues at coordinate 2,853 of NW_007074694.1, read as the reverse complement.
GGGACTCTGGCTTATTTTTTTATTTTTGCAGAGATGAGATCTTGTTATGTTGCCCAGGCTGGTCTCGAACTCTTGGGCTCAAACAGTCCTCTCTCCTCAGCTTCCCAAAGTGCTGACATAGCCACTGCACCTAACCCAGAGTGTTCTCTGTTTCATATATGGGGGTTTCACACAATGTTTCATTTGAAGAGAAGGCCTTTTAACAAAGTTTTTGTTTTTGGAAACCACTAGGCAATGTGGTATTTGCAGGCCTTGTGGTTTTGAAATCCTGTCAGTGGTTCACACCTACAATCCCAGCACTTTAGGAGGCTGAGGTGAGAGGATTGCCTGAGCCCACGGGTTCAAGACCAGCTTGGGCAACTTGGCAAGATCTCATCTCTACAATAAATCAAAAAAATATGAGCTGGGCATGGTGGCGTGTGCCTGTAGTTCCAGCTACTTGGAAGGCTGGAGCGGAAGGATCATCTGAGCCCAGCAGGTCGAGGCTGTGGTGGCTGTGAGTGTGCCACTGCACTCCAGCCTGGGCGACAGAGTGAGACTCCAACTCAAAAAAAAAAAAAAATCAAAAAATTAGTTGGGTATGGTGGCATGCACCTGTAATTCCAGCTGGGGAGGCTGAGGTGGAGGGGATTACGAGTCCAGCAGGTTGAGGCTGTTGTAGTTGTGACTGTGCTACTCAAAACAAAAAACCTAAAATCCTCTCCTCCTCTCTCAGTCAACACCACCTGGTTCACAGGAGAAACTGAAATCCCAAGTCATTATCCCTTTTCATAGCCTCTCACCATACTGTCACCAGGTCAACTTTCCCAAGTTTCTCACACACAGTCCTTGGAAAATTCTAATCTAGATATTTCTGGACAGCTGCTTCCTAGGGACTACATTCCCTAGCCCCCTTGCATCTAGGCAGGGTCATGAGGCAGTTTCTAGTCAATGGGACGCAGGTGGAAGGATGCCCACAACTGTAGACCACGCCCATAAAAACCTCCTAAGCAATCCTTTACTGTCCATCTTTTCCATCCACTCCCTGGAGCATGATAGGATGGCCCCAGGAACCCTTTGCTGAGGAGGACAAAGCCTAGGTCAGTCAGCCCGGATCCCTGAATGACTGCCTGAATCAAGGCCCCTGCCACATGCTGACTGTTGGACCTGACATGAGCAAGAAGTAATGCCCACTCTGTTAAGACACGCAAAGGGCCCGGCTCCATGGCTCAGCCTGTAATCCCAGCACTTTGGGAGGCCAAGGCAAGTGGACTGCCTGAGCCCATGGGTTCAAGACCATCCCGGGCAACTTGGCGAGACCTCTCTCTACAATAAACCAAAAATTTAGCCAGGCTTGGTAGCACGTGCCTGTAGTTCCAGCTACTTGGAAGACAGAGGCAAAAGGATCACCGGAGCCCAACAGGTTGACACTGGGGTGGCCATGAATGTGCTACTGCACTCCAGTCTGGGCGACAGGAAGTAGATTCCAACTCAAAAAAAAAAAAGAGAGAGAGAGAGACACGGATGGAGTGAGGAAGGAAGAAAGGATGAGGGAGTGGGAAGGAAATGATGGACTGGCTTCTGAGCAGTTCCCCATCACTACCTGAGATCTCGTCCTAAAATGCAAGCCTGCTGGTTGCTCGCTCCCACCATTTGATGGGCCCCATCACCTTCAGGATGAGGTCCAAATCCTTTTTTTTTTTTGAGTTGGAGTTTCACTCTGTTGCCCAGACTGGAG
>NW_007074694.1:0-1116 GCF_000164805.1 Carlito syrichta | reverse complement strand
CCTCAGCCTTCCAAGTAGCTGGAACTACAGGCGCGCGCTGCCACACCCGGCTAATTTTTTATTTATTTATTGTAGAGGTGAGGGCTCGCCAAGTTGCCCAGGCGGGTCTCGAACCCACGGGCTCAGGCCATCCACTCACCTCAGCCTACCAAGACGCGGGATTACAGGCTGAACCACCGAGCCCGGCTGGTCCAAATTCTTTAGCATAAACTTCTGTAAACCCTTCTACAAACCCCACTGCTCACTACTATGAGCCGAACAGGAGTACTAAGTGCTGGGGAGCTGCACAGCCAGGGATGAGATAGAGGAAGCCTCTGCCTCAGGGGGTTTACGGTCTAAAGGGGGCAAGGTGTGTGAGGAAAATAAACAACCCAGGTGTGGCCAAGAGAAAGAGGAAGAAAAGCTCTCAAATGGATCTCTGAGATGAGGCCTGAAGGATTAACGAGCAAGCCAGAAAGGGCACTCCCGGCAGAGCACAAGCCCACCGGAAAGCAAGGGCTGGAGGTGTTGCAGGAACATAAGGTGGCCCAGGGGCCGTGGCAGGGGGGCGGGCAGGTACCAGCAACCCAAGGGCCTCGTGGGCGGTGAGAAGGCGTTTGCCTCCGTTTTCCGGCTCGTGAGCAGGTGAACAAGGTTGAGTGAGGTTTTATCAGTTTCCTGCCGGCTGCTGGGCAGAGAAAGCCCCGGCTGTCTGGCCCCCCAAGCGAGCTCGGGAGCCCCGTGGCGTCGGGGAGCCCCACTCCAAGCCACCGCCTCCCTCTCCCTCTCCCCCCACCCCCATATGGCCACACCCAGCTGTCCCACCTGAGACAGCGCTCAAGTCACTGTTTTCCGAGAGTGTCAGGAGTCTAAAGGACCCCACTCGACCCCCAGTCCCTCACACAGGTACTCAGGAGGTGCTCAATAAATGTTCGCTGAGGTGAACGAAGAGAGCCAGGGAAAGGCCACCTCACTGAGACCTAAGACGGACCCCACGCGGGCTGGGAGCGTGGGGGCGCCGAGGTCCACCGCCCACCCCCCAGCGCGGCGCTTACCCGGCCCTCAGGACCTTGCAGGCGCCGGAGACCATGAACTTGCAGAGGTGCAGCTGCGCGCACAGCCCCTGGCAGGCCGGCG
>NW_007074693.1:14119-83967 GCF_000164805.1 Carlito syrichta | reverse complement strand
TCCCCGTTTCGGTGTTGTTACCTTGAATCGCCAGCAGGTGGTGCTATCTCATCTGCTCGCCCCAGAGGGGGTGGGGCCGGACAGGAACAAGATGGCTGCCTGCCTCCGAGCAGGCAACAGGAGCCCCGCGCCGGGTGGGCAGGACAGTCTCCGTCGCAGGAGCGGTGGCAGCGATCCCAGCAGATCTTCCCTGAAGCGGTTTGATGTGGATCTCCTCCGGCCGGGTTGTGATGAGCTACCCGTGCCAGAGGCCGCGGCGGGCGCGGCAGCGGCGGCGGCGGCGGCGGTGGGAGCACTGGTGGGGGGAGGGGCTGCGGCAGCAGCGGGAGAGGACGATGCAGTAAAAATGTCCAGTCCTTGCGATGTTCCAGTGATAGCGATGGCCGAGCTCTGTTTGAGGAGTAGGCTGCAATGCTGGGGTCCCCAGCCTCCCGGGGGCGAGAGTCAGAGACCCACTGCAGATCTCCCTTGCAGAGGGCTTCAGACACCGGGTTGCCAGGTCGCCATCTTGCCCCCAGTCCTCGACTTAGTTTTTATACTCCCCAAGTTATTGCAGTGGGCATCCATGACTGAGAATCCAGCCCAAAGTAGATGCTGTCAAATGAGGAATTGCAGATGATGAGGAATAAAGTCCCACTGGGTCTAAGATTCTGTGACTGTCACTTCACTCAATTCCAACACTCTGCTCAATGTTGGGGACACAGCAGCCTGTTTCCCGCACTTGAGGAACTCATTTTATCTTGAGTGCGCCGATGAGCGACTTCCCGTCCTTGACGAATTTGTTGGTCTTCTCCAGCTCCGCTTCGTGCGACTTGAGCGTCTCTCGGAAGTGCGGGCGACTCGTCCGGCCGCGGCTGCCCCAGGCCAGCAGGAAACGCGGCGGCGGTCCCACTGCGGCGCCAGGAAGAGAGCGAGCAGGCAACCGAGTGTGCCGGCTCCTACCCGCCTCTTTCCAAGATAAACTTTTTAATTGAAGCAAGTTGTGACACAAGTTCAGAGGCAGTGAAGTCTGAATTTGATGATATAAATGAATACAAATTTATAGAACATGCCTCTATTTAAGCATTTTTTATCATAAAAACGCTTACTACTGAGTTATTTTAAGAAGCAAACAGTCCTGTAATATTTGTCTTAAAAAATTCTACTTGTGGGTTGGGCTCGGTTGCTTAGTCTATAATCCCAGCACTTTGGGAGGCTGAGGTGAGTGGATTGCCTGAGCCTGCGGGCTTGAGACCCACCTGGGCAACTTGACGAGACCTTGTCTCTACAATAAATCAAAAATTAGCTGGGTGTGGTAGTGTGCGCCTGTAGTTCTAGCTACTTGGAAGGCTGGAGATGGAAGGATTGCTGGAGCCCAGCAGGTCGAGGCTGCGGTGGCCAGGAAGGGCCACTGCACTCCAGTCTGGGTGACAGAGTGAGACTCCAACTCTCCCCCCCACAAAAAAAAAAAATTCTACTTGCCAGGAAACCTCAAGTCAAATGTTTATTTTACTGAGAAATGGAGGAGAAAATCTGAAATGATGGTAGATTATGTAGTTGTAGGTGTTTGAAGTGTCTGGAAATGTACTGATTTTTTTTTAGCAGAATTTTTTACATGTTTTAGGAAAACATTATTCAACAAATATTATTTACTGATTTATTTTGAGTTGGAGTCTTACTCTGTTGCCCTGACTGGAGTGCAGTGGCAGGATCATGGCTCACCACAGCCTCGACCTCATGGACTCAAGATCCTTCTGCCACAGCCTACCAAGTACCTGGGACTATAGGCATGCACCACTGTGCCTATTTTTTATTTTTTGTAGAGAAGATCTCGCTCTATTGCCTAGGCTGGTCTCAGACTCCTGGGCTCAAACAACCTTCTTGTTTCAGCTTCCCAATGTGCTGGGGGTTACAGGCATGAGCCGCCATGCTTGGCCGGGCAAATTACTATCTTAAGTTAACTTGTTTTCCTCAGGTTTAAAAAATTGCTTCTTATGTGGCCTAAAGCTTTTCACTCTTATCATGGGTTTGGAGTGGCTCTGTGCCATGTAGTCCTTTGCTCATTTCCCTTCCCTGGGTCTAAATTTGCCTCATCATTCCCATGAGGTGGTTGTGTAAAGGTTTAGCACATTGATAAGTGCCTCAACTGGGAGGGACCTTGGGGCAGGCAGATGGATGTTGTTCCTCTGTGAAGAATGGCCCCTAGCAGTCACTCACTTGTGCTGATGATTAGAGTGGAGAGATGTAGAAAACACTCATGTCTATTAGCTAGGAGGTAGACACTTAGAATAGATGAAAGAATAAAATGCCCAGATAAATAAGTTTTACACAAACACACAAAAAAGTGATGTGTGAAACTTTTAACAGAAAACATTCATCAGTAAGATAGAAACACAAAAGAAAGTTGGAAAAGTTGGTTAATATCATTGATGTCTGAATGTTTACTAAAAACATGCTGCTTTTGAAAACTGGGATTCCATGAGCACTGCACATCATGCCAGTGTTTCTGTGAAGGCCAGGTGCAGGGGAACAAGGATGGACCTTGTTGAGTATAGTGGGAAAGGCGTTCCAGCAGTGTCCTCTCTCCACGGACTGAGGAACTGAGAGCATTTCCCTGTGTTCTGCAAACACGTGTGAAGGGAGAGGTTACGCCAGACCCTATCATGCTGTTGGTGGAAGAAGATGCCTTTCTTTCCTGCACACATGTCCAGGGCGGGTGAGGCCAGCCTCGAGGAGGCTTGGGGCTGACTCTTGGTTTCTGGGCAGTGGAGCGGGCTTTACAGCGGGGCAGGTGGGCCTGCTTCCTCCTCCTGCAGGCCCTGCCCCAGGCTTTCATAGACAGGAGGAAGTCTCCTCTGGGATGTTGGCATATGCAGATGCTTGGGTCCCCATGGCTCCTTGGCCCTTTCAGCGTGCTTTGGTGGTTGTGAACAGGGCACTACACTCCAGGGGAGGTGAAGGCTGTGTTGTGGGCAGCACGCTTTCTGGCTCCTTCGCTTGCCGTGCTCACTGCAGCCGAAGGGGCAACTTGTGTTCCTTCTCATCCCACCCTTGGGAGACGAGTCTGGCTGGACCCTGAGGGCTGTGACTGCAGGCCACCTGTGAAGTCTGTTCTGAGTCTGGTTCTTGCTGGAGGAGGAGATAGGCCTCTAGCACTCATGCGCTGGCTGGGACCCTGCTCTGGGCAGGAGCCTCATTGGGCATCATTCTGGTTCATGGCAGAAAGGGCGCTCTTGGCTGCTACATTCCTGAAGTGTGTTTCCTGAACTTGGTGTGGTAGATGCCTTTATGCGAGGTAGGGTATAGGTTTCAGCCTGGGTGCTGCCCTTAGCAGGCTGTGGTCGAGGGACCAGGCAGCTTCTCCCTGACCCAGAACAGGTGTCTGGCCAGAACTGTACACACTGTGTCCACCGCCTCACCCCAGGTCCTCCCGACCCAGCACAGTCTGGCCCCTCCCCATCTGTCCTCCATGCTGTATGGCATGGCTGGGTACAGGTGTGCACTCGCTTCTGGCCCCAGGTGACCTCTGCTGCTGTTGGACACACCCTCCTAGAGGCAGCTCTCTCTCTCCTTTGATTTTCTAGGACAGTCCCCTCTCCTGGTTTCCCCTGCCTGAGTTCTCACCTTCTGTTCCCAACCCTTGACACCCCCCCCCCCAGGTCTCTGGCTTCAGGTATCTGATTCTGGGCTTCGCTTCTGTGGCCTTGTAGAGGGAACAGCAGGGAGTGGCTAAGAGCACGGGCCTTGCGTGGGCTGCTGGGCTCCCACCTGGCATCACAGGCTCCTTCCAGCTATCCTGGGGTCTTTTGGCTGCAGCTTCTGTCTGTAAAAACATGAGACATGATGGAGAATTGTGTCGAGAGTTTGAGAGTTTGGTGAGCCCCAGGACCAGGCGGGTTCTGTGTGTGCCTCCTGCCATCCTGTCACACAGAGCCAGCACCCAAGCACAGAGATGTTGGCCCCTGGGAGGTCGACAGGTTCTCATCTTCAGATGATGCACAAGAGACCCCAAGTAGGTTAGCAACCGACAGCTCATTCATCCCCGTGCGCTCCTGCCTCGAGGCTCCCTGAGAGCCAGGCCTTTTGCCTCAGGTGAGTGCAGGGAGAAAGGCCAGGACTCAGAAGAAGGGCATGTAAGGTCTTAACTTTCGTTTTTCCCATCTGTTGAGTAGAGATGACTGTCTGCCCTTCCTGTCATTCAGGGTTATTGTGGGAGCAAGGTGGCAGAATATATCTGATGCCCCGGACCAGGATGGGATGCCTTAGTCCTTATGTAATTGTCTGTAGCAGAGAATGGCTAGGACCATCTGGAGGGAGGCTGCGTGACTTTGGAGCGTGGTTGCTTCCTCTTCCTGGCCCCTCGCTGCCTCCATTCTGCTATCTTGTGAGGCAGTGATGGCCCTGCTCGTAGGCTTTCGGTGGGTGAGCTGAGACATGCAAGGGTTAGAGCAGGCCCGGGCCCTGGGAAGGGGCTCCATGTGATGGTTGTCTGTTGGTATACACATCGGTAGCTTTTGCCAAATAAAAGTTTTGCTTCCGGACTGAAAATCCTGGCTGACAGTGGCAAAATCTCCTTCAAGTAGCAGAAACAAAACCTACTGTGGAAGTTCTGCTCAAGGTCATGTCAGACTTCTGCTAGAAAAATCCAAACCCTGTATTCTGTCACTGTCCCTTGGAGCTTACGTATTGGGCCGATGTGCTTCGTGTGTTCAGAGCTAGGGCTGCTGGGTGAGCAGGCCTTGTCTCATGAGGTGCGTCAACGAGGGACCAGTGCATTTCCTCGGGAACAGAGACACCCGAGAGAAGCAGCTGACTGAGACGATGGCTGTTTGTGTTTTTGGAGAGTAAACTGAAACTGTAAGAACGTCTGTTTCTGGTGTGATTTGGGTTGGTGGAGAGTATTAACTTATTTGTGTCATTCCTGGGTTTATTTCTTGATGATAACATTTTTTCAAAGAGGAACCAAAAGCCATTTTCTCTTTATAGAATTTACAGTAACATCTAAACCCTTTGGAATACAAGGCATGAGACGTTTAAATCGAGCAGTAATATTCTTTGGAAGTTTCATGATGTGTAGCATGCCTTAATTGTGTGCTCTTTGAATTTGTTTTGTAGGAAGTTTGCGGTCTTGCAGTTCTTCAGACTGCTTTAGTAAAGTGATGCCACCCAGGAAAAAGAGAAGACCTGCTTCTGGAGATGACTTATCTGCCAAGAAAAGTAGACATGACAGGTATGGTGGAGGCTAGAGCCAGGCCCTTGACATGTGTGTCAGATGCACATTTCTGCCTGCTTGGTATAGAGCTCCTAAATGAACCTGCTGGGCAATCTTCCAAAGTGCCGTTATTTAATGATGCTTATTTTGCATCTGGGTTTATAAAACAAAAACAAAGGAGATAATTTCAGTTCTTAGACATGACAGTTTGATCTTAACTCATTGATCCACCAAAACTGGAATAGAACTGATTTCCTTTCTTTTAAAACCTTGCCATCTATGCTTGTGGAGACCCACAGAACGTCTCATTCTTTAAGAGGGGCTCACTTGCTGATGTTAGCCATGGTCAGGAGGGCTCAGCCGCCCGGATGCTCTGTTCCTGCCCCTGCCCAGAGTGTCAGCCTGACTGAGGTATGTTCTTAGATGGGTGAAAATTGATAGGAACTCTGGGAAACAAGACTTTATAGCACCTTTCTTTCAGATGAGTGATGCTCATTTTGCTAACTCCAGAAGCCTGTTGGACGTGGGCTTTGGCATCTTTATTGTTTCATTTTGATTTTAATAAGTCACTTTTTTTTCTTTCTTTAAAACAGTGAACAAACATCATTGTCTAATCTTTTCTGCTTTTTTCCATTTCTCCCATTCTGGCTCTGTGGGTTACTTCACCAATGGTCCTGAATTTCCTCATCTATAAATCCATGAGATTTGGGTGGGAGTTTTCTGTTTCTTTCTTGCTGTGATTTTTTGTGTGCTACAGCTCAATTGGAGGCATAGAGAGGTGGACTCTGAAGATGTAAAAATAACATCATGGTTTATATCTTAAATGAGTAGAAAGCAGTGTCTAAAAGAAGAGAGCAGTGATTTAGAAGATAATCACCAGCAATCTTTAGGCTAGTGATTTTCAACTTTAGGAAGTCAGGTTATTCGATACTTTTCTGGTGATATGGATATTATTATTAGGAAATTGTTGCATTCTAGCATCACACAGCATCTTATGACTTTATAGCGCTTATTGTTTTTTCACTCCCGTCTAATATAATAGCATGATGAAGCCAGGTTTAAAGCCGGCAGTTGAGTAGCACTTCCTGAGTTTAATTCTTGGTCTTTTTCATTTTTGAAACAACTTAATTTACATACCATAAAGTTCATTCGTTTTAAGTGTGTAGTTCAGGAATTTTTATTAAGTTAACTGAGTTGTGCAAACCCTCACTACAAACTGGTTTCAGCACTTTTCCCTCATTCCAGCCAGATCCTGATGCCCGTCTGGTCCTTCCCTGGTCCCACTCCCAGCCCCAGGCAGCCATGGATCCACTTTCTGTGTCTGCCGTTTGCCTTCTATGAACTTCATAGAAATGTCCTTTTGTATCTTGCTTCTTTCATTTAGCATGGTGTTTTTGAGACTAAGTAAAGGCATATGCCAGTGTTTTGTTCCTTGTATTTGCTGAATGGTGTTCCATTATATGGGCTTGGTTCTTGTTATGTAGAGTATTCTTAAGTAATTTAAGAAATTTAAGTGTTATAGTGCCATACTTGGGCCTCCAGGTTATTGACCAGTTACAGACTTTGAGCTGAGATAGGAAGGTCTGGGGCCAGGAACAGAGCATATCTGTGTGAATGCTTGACTGGTGTCTACCTTTGTTTCCAGGTAGTATGGCTACCTGTTACAGAAGAAATGCAAAACTCTAGTGGTTTTCACTTTTAGTAACTTAAACTCTATAACCATGTGCTCTTTTTGGTGTTAAAACCCAGAATCTGGCGGGATTCGGTGGCTCACACCTATAATCCCAGCACTTTGGGAGGCCAAGGTGAGAGGATTGTTTGAGCCAAGGAGTTCAAGACCAGCCTGGGCAACATAGCAAAAGCTTATCTCTACAAAAATTCAAAAAATTAGCCAGGGGTGGTGACATGTGCCTTTAGTCCAGCTACTCTGGAGGCTGAGGTGGAAGGATCACCTGAGGCCAGGAGTCGAGGCTGTTGTGAGTCATGATTATGCCACTGTACTCAAGCCTAGGTGACAGAGTGAGACTCCAACTCCAAAAGCAACAACAACAAAAACTCCAGAATCTCTAATCAGAGGTATACACTAATAATCTGGTAAATGTGGAAGACATGAATAAATGTTCAGTAAAAGAATTATACAGTTGATCCTGGAACAACACAAGTGTGAATTGCATGGATCCACGTATATGCAAACTTTTTCCAGCCAAACATGTTTTAGAAAACACAGTATTTTCAGAGTGTGAAACCTTACCCGTACGAAGTGCTGATTGCTCGGGTCCTGCAGAGCTAGCTGGGGGACTTGAGTGTTTTCAGATTTGGGGATATATAAGAGTCCTGGAACCAGTCCCTGGAAGGAAGACTGTACAAGATTTTTATATCTATATACAATGTAATCAAAAACTATTTTAATAAGTGCTTATATACATAACTTTGTAATTTATATATAAATACAGAATATAAAAATGTAGATACTGGCACTTTTTCTATCCAAATCATTCAAGCCGCTGCTCCTATCCCTTCTCTATGTAGTGCATTCCTCCATCCTCAGCCCTCGTTGCCATGAAATAAGGAATTCTTGCAGAAGGTCCCTGAGGTGTGGGTGGATATGGTTGTGTTTCCTGGGTCAGTTCTTCAACTGGACTGGGCCGTTCACAGGCCAGAAGTATGAGAGAAGCCTCTCTGTGCTTCTCTCTTCTGAGGGTTTTAAGGTGTTACTAATCAAGCAGCCATCTGTGGACTTGACTCTCGTTACCCTTATACCCAAGTATTATTTTTCTCCTAGAAGCTTGGATATGATTTGTTGTTTCTTCTTATTTGCTTAATGTTCTCTTGCGTTGTCTAATATTGACAGATTTCTTTCTTAGACTGCTAGTGCCCAGCCTAACTTGTGAGACACAGAAGTCAGGAGAACTTTAACTTTGCTAATCAGAGAAAAATTTGTATTAAGTGGTTACCATTTAATTCTGTATTACATATTAGCATATCAGGAATAACTGTTTACAAACACGGTAGTTCAAAAAACTGAAGCCTGCAAATGTAGGAAACACATTTTAAAATATAAAATATATATACTTATAAAATATACTTAAAAGACTGATTAAATAGTTGTCTGGTTTGTATAAAAGAATAGAAACTACTTAAGAGAACTTTCTCATAACCTAAAAACTGCTTTTTTAATTTCTAGCATGTATAGAAAATATGATTCAACTAGAATAAAGACTGAAGAAGAAGCCTTTTCAAGTAAGAGGTGCTTAGAATGGTTCTATGAATATGCAGGTAGGTAATCATTTCTATCATCTAAGACTGATCCTTATGAAATTAAGGTGTACCTTGGAAGTTACTAAGAAATTTTAAAATGTGTACTTATTAAATTTGGGGTCCGTGTGTGTGCTTGTGTCCCTGTTGGTGAGAGGGAGGGAGGGACATAGTGGAAACAGATCAGTAAGCGACCTGTTTATAGCCAGCAGCTAAGCTGAAGAATTCAGAACGCAGGAAGGACCTGAGAAGATGAAATGCACTTGGGAGAGTACTTTGGGTTGCTGGGAACCTAGGGGGATACAGGTCATGGGTGACTGTGTGGCTTCAGCACTGAAATCACAGTGGGCTTTGCTGCTTGGAGCCCTAACCTAGTGTAGTGGAACTTCTTTATGATAAGTGTATCTATTTGGAAAGATCATTTTTTTTTTTTTGAGTTGGAGTCTCACTCTGTTGCCCAGACTGAAGTGCAGTGGCCGCTCCCAGCCATCGCAGCCTCGACCTGCTGGGCTCCGGCGATCCTTCTGCCTCAGCCTTCCGAGTAGCTGGAATTACGGGCATGCGCTACCACGCCCGGCTGATTTTTTTATTTATTGTAGAGATGAGGTCTTGCTGCCCAGGCAGGTCTCGAACCTGCGGGCTCAGGCAATCCACTCACCTCAGCCTCCCAAAGGCGTGGGATTACAGGCTGAGCCACTGAGCCCGGCTTGGAAAGATCATTTTACAGGAAATGTTTGTTTTGTCTTTTAAAGTGTCTTAAGTTGGGTCTGTTTTTTGTAACTTACTCTAACTGGCTGGCTAATATAATACTGCAATCTAGGGGTTATTTGTTACTGTTACTGTGTAAGGTATGAAAATCAGGAAAACAGACTTTCAGACAAGTTTTTACTCCTGGAGCTCTTTTACTCCTCCTCATCTTATTTCAGGCCCTTTTCATAACCTAGAACTTGGGTATTCCAACAACCTCAAGCCGGCTTTTCTGTTACTAGCCTCTGCTCCAGGCCAGGTTCCATGTGTCCCAGTTGTCTTAGTTTTTTTTAAAAAATTAACAGATTATATATGTCATTCCCTAATACCTAGCTTATTCCCTGGCTAAAAAGTCCTTGCTACCCACAGGATAAAAGGCAGCTGACTCGCTTTCTCTCTGCTTGGAATAGCTTTCTCCACTTTTCCAGCAGACATGCTCTGTGTACCTTTTTAGCCCTTAACTAGCTTAATGCCCTTCTTTAGATTCCCACAAGATGGTGTGTTCATAACTTGTTTCGATTCCCTTTTATTGTTATGAAAATGAGGATTTCTCCTGTGGCCTAATATGGCTGTTTTCCCTCATTCAGACCCATCCTTTTTCTGATAAGAGACTTGCTCCTATTTGCAGAGATTAGTCCAGACGGCTGGCAGGAACCCAGGCCTGTCAGACAGATTGAAGGTAGGAGAAGAGTATCCCTCTCTTCTGGTAGAGGTCTTGAAAAGATGCAGTCCTGATTTCTGGAGTTATTTGGATTTTTGTACACTACCCCCAATAGCTTTCTAGTGAATTCTCCTTCATTACTTTAATAGTTTGAGCTGGATTTTGTTTGCAGGATGTAGATATGAGTGAAAACTCTTAGGTGGTACTAGAATTGATTTGTCTTCATGTTTATGTCATGAGAATATGAATCTTTGGGAAACCTTTTGTATTCCTGATGAAAGTGACTGTTACTAGGTGTTGGGTGCTGAATGGACTCTTTCTTATGTTTGTACCCCTGTGATTATGGAGCTCATTTGCTTTCCTATTTTGACTCATGTTTGTTGTTAAGAGGATGTGTTATAAAAAGAAAATTTTAAACAAAGAATGAGTCGCTTAATCCCCTCATCATAGCATAGCTATTCTGAGTTTTGATGTGCCTTCCTTTATAAACAGACATGTTTTTCCATAGTATGAGCCACACTTAGTTTGCTTTAAAAAGAGAGCAAGGTGCAATTTGTCTTCTTGCTTGCCTTTGTCTGATTGCAGAAAGGTGATGTTTCAGGCATGAAGATGAAGCTGCTTTATTTAGGTTCCTTGGAGTGCCTGCTGAGTAGTTTCTTGTGGTTGATTCCTTTGAGAAGTGTGTGTGGAGGTGGCTGCTCCTGTTCATGCCCCTTCCCCACTTTTCCTGTATCTTTTTTCTTTTGAGTTTGAGTCTCGCCCTGTCACCCAGGCTGGAGTGCAGCGGCACACTTATGGCCACTGCAGCCATGACCTGCTGGGCTCAGGCAATCCTTCTGCCTTATCCTTCCAAGTAGCTGGAATCCTGTATCTTATCAGTAGACAAAGTGGCTTGACATTGGGCATACCTGAAACCCCCAACTGGCCCTGGTTGCCCTTTGACTATCCCGTCCACATGAATGGAAACGGTAGGTCAGTGTGTTAAAAAAGAGTGAACTAGCCAGGCTTGGTGGCTCAGCCTGTAATCGCGCGCCTTTGGGAGGCTGAGGTGAGTGGATTGCCTGAGCCTGCGGGTTCGAGACCCGCCTGGGCAGCGAGACTTCATCTCTACAATAAATAAAAAAAAAATGAGCCAGGCGTGGTAGCGCGCGCCTGTAATTCCGGCTACTCGGAAGGCTGAGGCGGAAGGATTGCCGGAGCCCAGTGGGTCGAGGCTGCGGTGGCCGGGAGCGACCACTACACTCCAGTCTGGATGGCAGAGTAAGACTCCAACTGAAAAAAAAAAAAAAAAGAGTGAACTGTGAGCAGAGCCAGGGTGCCGAGTCTGTGGGGGCAGACTGTGAGACCATAGGCCCTAGATGCAGCACACGGACAGCTTTCCCACCCAAGCTGGTTCCATTTCCCTAGGAGGGGTGACTGGTATGGGTCCTGCACTTGACTCTGGAGTGGAGTGGAGTAGAGTGGAGAGGGCGGTAGGGGCCAGGTGTTGCAGTTGTTTCATATGGATGGCCCTTCAGTTCCTTCCAGAATCGCAGTTCCACTTTGTACTTGCCCTCTGCTTCCAAGACTGCTGTGGCCCAAGCCCAGCTCCTCACACTCTGTCTAGTGATTGACCCAGCCCTCTTTCGCATGTTCCAGGATGCACGTCTCACCTTTTGGAGTCCCTGTCAGCTCAATTTTGGATCCCCAGAAATGTAATGAATAAGTCAGCCCCCTCCACTAGGGACTCTTCCTCCTGCTCTCTGTGCTTCTAGGTTGATAGTCCTTTTGGACTTGGGTACTTACATCCTCTGTAACTTTAGAAGGATTGACTGGGGGTGGTCAAAGTGTCCTTAGACCACCATTTGAAAGTGGAATCCTGATTCTTTTTATTGAAATAATTTATCTAATAAGTTCCACTTTCTGGAATATATCTGAGAATAAGGAATGAAACCAGATACATAGGTACCAACACTAGTTTTACGGAGCTATACCTAACACACATGGGTCATGGTAGTTCTATTAGCCCTGACAGTAGGCGTCAGTCTCTGTTGAAGGATTATATTTTGATTTACCAAAAAGTGAGTCAGGCATGGATAGTTGAAAAAAGTGATGTGGTCTCAGAGTGAAGCAGGAGGAGACCATGTGGGCCCCATCTGCCTCAGTGACCAGTGTGTTGTGACTATGGGGGTCTCAGGTAGTCAGGAAAGGTCACATATCTTGAGTTGGGGCCCCTGCTTCAGATGCAGGTCCAGTGGAAGGGCCACATTCCATAGACAGCTGTCAGTGTGTCTGCTTTTCCAGGTGTGCTTCTGGGTCTTCTCACCTATGGCAAAAAATGTATCTGTTTTAAGCTCTCTCTCAAACCCTGCTTCTACCCCACTTGGTGTTAACCACTGGCATATTTCTTAGCTTGCTTGACAGGTTATTACCTTAATTCTACAGCTGAATCCATAAATGAGTAAAATACATTCAAAAGCCCAACGAACCCTGAGATTATAACTAGATTTAAATGTGTGCATGGGAAAGATGAGAGAAAAAAGTGTTAGATGGAAGGGTTATGGGGAGCATTGAAGTAACACTTATTGGCAAACTGTGTTTTAATATATTTTGAATAAAATACTATTTTTGACAGAGTTACACCATTGCAGATCATACCCTAAAATCTTACTCTTTTAGAGCATACACATATGTATGTCATTAGTGTGGTGACACAGCCTGAAATTGGCAAAGATTAAGAAGTGTGGATCCTTTTCATCCCTGCTGCAGAGTATGCTCCTTGGTGGAGGACTCACTGTGGGCAGGCTTAGGTGCAGTCAGCAAAAGCACTGTGCTTGAAGTCCATCTCCAGTGTGGCAGACAGGCAAGCAAGCTGAAAGGTGGCGTCTCTGTTGTGATTATTGGCAGAGAGAGTGGGCTAGAGCCAGGCCAGAAGGGACTGGTGGGAGACGCTGAGCTGAGTGCCGGGGCAGGGAGGTGCTGGCAGCTTGTAGGCTCCAGAGCAGGTAGTCAGGAGAGAGCCCTTATAAATCAGGAAGAAGGGCTGCCATGGAAAGGGACTATCCGAGAATGACCCAGCCACCTTCCCCAACCCTGTGCAGCCACCTCCCAATCAGTCAGATCAGTCCACACTGATCTGTACTAAAACAAAGACTCTTTGCAAAATAGGAGTGGATGTATATTTCCTTGTCAATAATTGTTCTTCAGGCTTATAGCTGAAAGACAGTAGTAGAATGATGGCAAGAACTATGATGCATAGAGACACATACATATAAACCCACAGTGGCATGATGTGATAGGTGTTCACTACCAAGAATCAGGTAGCTGTAGGGAAGCCCAGCAGACAACGTCAGTGACAGGCAAGGTGTGGAATTACAGCCATAGTGTGGACCTGCAAGGGCAGACAACAGAATTAAAAACCTGCATTTCCATGTCTACCTGCCCATTCATAAACACCTAGCAAGAAGGTCCCAGGGGTACAGGCCTAACCGGCAAAGAATGGATGATGGCTTCCTTTACTGCTTATTTTGCCCTGTCTTCTCTGTTGGAGCATCTTACCATGTGGACATATTAATGTGTCTTTGTGTCATACACACATGAGTGTGCACATGTGGATACAGGCACTCTGAGCCACAGCTGGCCATGTGCCAGATGGTGAAATGTCAGATGAGATGAGGATGCCTATTCACACTACTCTTCTTGTCATTGTTCTGGAAATTCCTAGCCATTGCTGTTAGACAAGAGAGAGAAACAAGGGACCTAAATACTGGAGAGGAGACAAAAATTATCATTCTTTGGAAAGGAAGTGATTAAACTGCTAATGCCTGGGAGGCCAAAGAGATGTCTGGATGGACTTAGAAACAATAAATTTGTATGTATTCCATGCATATAGAACTCTATAGATTGCTTAATTTGGGACAGGTATTTAAAGAGACTGTTTAATTAACAGTTGTCTCTAGGGCTGAGGAATAGAGAGGAGTAAGGTGGGAAACTTTATTTTTTATTTATTTATTTTTTTGAGTCAGAGTCTAACTCTGTCGCTCAGGCTGGCGTGCAGTGACACAATCATGACTCACCACAGCCTCAACCTCCTGGTCTCAGATGATCCTCCCATCTCAACCTCTTGAGCAGCTAGGGGCATACATATGCCACCATGTCTGGCTTATTATTTTTTTATTGAGATGAAGTCTCACTTTGTTACCCAGGCTGGTCTCAAGTTCTTGGGCTCAAGCAATCCTCCTTTCTCGACCTCCCAAAGTGATGGGATTGCAGGTGTGTGCCATCGTGCCTGGCCTAACATAGCTTTTAAAAAATGTTTACTTTTTAATTTGAAATGAAACTTGGTATCATGTTCATGCATTAATGTGAAGAAAAACTAAATTAAATAAACCATTTTTTGATTTTCCTCCCAGTAGTCAAGATAAGAAAATTAGGAATATTTAGAAAAATATATAAAAGGGAAAAAAGAAAATCCCAGAAAAAGGTAACAAATGTAAATATATGAAGAAAAACATTCTGTAATGAAATAGCACATGCATGATTAAAAGGAAAATAATGGCATGGAGAAAAGCATTTGCCCTGGCCAGGTCATGAGAAAGGGTCTGAGTTCGGACTCCATGGTGAGTCAGGGACTGGAAGCAGATAAGTGACAGAAGACAGCCCAGCAGGATCTCTGGTTATTTTCATGTTCATCTTCTGTCAAGTAGGACCACTGTCCGCTCCTTGCGGTCTGGTTATGACTCTGTGTTGAAGTTCTTCCCCTGCTTGTCTCCCTTTCTGGAGCGTACCTTATTCATCTTTGTAGCCCAAGCAGCCACCACTCCTGATGTGTCTAGTCATGCCATTGGAATGATGGATGCGTATTAAACTGGTGCTGGGGCAGGGAGGTGCCGGCAACTTGTAGGCTCCAGAGCAGGTAGCCAGGAGAGAGCCCTTATAAATCAGGAAGAAGAGCTGCCATGGAGAGGGACTGTCTGAGAATGACCCAGCCACCTTCCCCAACCCTGTGCAGCCACCTCCCAATCAGTCAGATCAGTCCACACTGATCTGTACTAAAACAAAGACTCTGATTTGATTCTGATTCTGCCAGATCTGCTGCTTGCTGGATCTGGGGCCCATGGGAAGATTGTAGAGTGATTCCTTGGTGTTGGTATTCAGCCATTTATTCTTTCCTTCAGCCAGCGTTGATTGGCAGCTACTCCATGCCAGGTGGTTCCTGACTTATAAGAGGCAGAAGAGGCAGAAGAGAGCTCTTGCTCTTGAGGAAGCTCTAGGGAAGGACAAAGGAGCAGGGACTTTGAATGCCATGTGCTAAGTATGTGAGACCTGTTTCTAATGTTGGTGTGCTGACAGGATTGCCTGAGCCACCCCATAGGGGTTATTGGAAGGGCTGCCTATCTGGCCTCAGCCTTCAAGGTCTGAGGAGTTCGCCAGGGAAAGGTGGTAAGAGCATGAGAGGAAGACATGCCGAGGCACAGGAGTGGTGTGGCATTGAGGGTCAGGAGATGGTGCGCAGTGCAGCTGCAGGCAGGTAGGTGTTTCTGGACCTGAGTTGTCAGCAGTATTGAGGGGTCTTTTATTTTTGAGAAACTTGCTTTCCAGGTGGAAAGATAGGAGTCTGAGGAGGAAGGGAAGGCACTGGTCTTGGAGTACCTTGGTTGATGTGCCAGAGATGTGGGCCGGATCTCTCGGCCTGGGGCCATGGAAGGGCTTGAAGCTGGTGGGGTTTGTGCTTTAGATGGACCCTTGTGGGGCGCGCACAAGACAGGTGGGGAAGGTCTGGACTTAGAAGCTCTGAGGAGATGCAGGAGTCTTCGGGAGTTTAAAGCCTAAGCCAAAGTAGAGGGGAGGTGCAGGTCAGAAGTATCTGGAAGAGGAGTTGAGACACTTGGGGGTTGGGCAGCTGTAGAAGCAGGGTGCGAGTTGTGGTTAAGAAGTGTATGGAGCCGGACGCAGTGGCTCACGCCTGTCATCCCAGCTCTTTGGGGAGCGGAGGTGAGAGGATTGCCTGAGTGCAGGGATCTGAGACCCGCTTGGGCAACTTGGCAAGACCTCGTCTCTACAACAAATCGAAAAAATCATCCAAGTGTGGTGGTACACGCCTATAGTCCTAGCTACTCAGGCGCCTGAGGTGGAAGGATTGCCTAAGCCCAGCAGGTCGAGGCTGTGGTTGCTGTGAGCGTGCCACTGCACTCCAGACTGGGTGAGAGTGACACTCTGACTCAAAAAAAAAAAAGGAAATGTCTGGAAGGGGACTATGCAGGACACTTGGTAGTGGGGCAGCTGTGGAACTGGGTGATGGAGGGGAGGGCGAGGCCTGGATGTCTCTGGGTTTCTGTTTCCAGGAGGCTGCCAGCTGAGGCTGCCTGCAGGAGGGCAAGCAGTCTCAGCCTGCAGAGGGGCCTGGCTCTGTCTTCAGGAGGTGGTGTTAGGAAAGTGACATGCAAGTGTCAGTCTGAGGCAGGAGGTATGTTCACTGAGGGCTTTAACAGGGACTGGACAGCAAGGTGATGATGGGGAAGATGGCCTAGAAGTTGGGGGCAGTGTGGGCTGGGAAGATTCGGGGAGGACCTGAGGCCTCCAGTGCTGTTGAAATTTCCTAGGGAGAAGGAATAGAATGTACTAGAAGAGCTGTGAGGATGGAACTTACCAGGCTGTGAGAAGCAGCGGCATTATCAGGAAGCTGCAGGAGGGAGGCAGAAGGACAGCAATTCCAGGAGAATCTGGAAAGAGACAGTTTTGTGAAGAAAGAACTACTTCAAATTTTCAGATATCTCAGGTCAAATAAAGATTCAGTGTGTCCGTTCGATTTGACAATTAGGAACTTGTTGGAGACCCTGACAAGCGTTGGGGCCTGAGAAACCACACTGCCATGGGTGCAGACAGAGTGAGAGAGGAGAGGGTTACAGTGTGGGGACAGTCTCAAGGGGACACGGAGCTGACACAGGAGCGGGAGAGCACCCCATGGCCTCTGCCAGGAGCAGAATGATGATTTGATTTTTTTTCTATGTAAAAGAAACACTTATTGCCCAATTAATTTTATAGAGAATATTAGGTGGTTCTTCGCTATGTTTCCAGAAAATATGGTATGTGTTGTAATTTTGCCCAAGTAAGCACTGAGCCTTAAGCTGCTTTAAAAAGCAAGAGTTGAACTCTGGTAGCCTTATCTTTGGGCAGAAATGACACATAATTCCTCAGATGAAAGGATGTGGTTAAAAGTTGATTTAAATGACTGTACAAAGGAGAGTTCTTTAAAGATATAACTGAAATTTCAGAGTATTTTCCAACTGATACTTTTTTCTTCTGGAAGGAGTTAGTAGTGTTTAGTGTTGCTTGATGATGGCATAGCACTACTATACTGGTAATCATGTGGTGTATGTGGTCGAGTTAATTGATATAAGATTGTATTTCACAGGCACAGATGATGTGGTGGGCCCTGAAGGCATGGAGAAATTCTGTGAAGACATTGGTGTTGAACCAGAAAATGTGAGTCTAACGTACTGAGTTGGGTGAATCAGTTGGTTATTTTTCTTAAGTCTGTGTCCCCTACATAAAGTGATAATTAAAAAGTAATGGTATATTAGTTTTTATGAAGCCATAGTAAGAAGTGAGCTCTAATTCTGGTTTGATCTTATAAGCAGATGTTTTTCTTGTAAGTGATACAGTGTAATGACAGTCATTTTTTGCCCTCTTTTTAAATTTCTTGTGTATCAAAGGTACAGAAGTTAAATTTGATGTTTAAGAAGTGGTGTGGGCATGTGTACTGTGATGATGGGTCACCTGGGGCCACACTGTGTGGTACCTCTGTTCCCTATAGAGTTGTTTCAGCCTAATGTAGAGTCATTTCAGGACTTTGAGTGATTATTTATAAGGATTTTGAGTAGGTTGTAATTATCAAGAATTTTTCACAGATCTTTTACTTCCAATGAATTTAGCTCAGAAAGTGATTGCTTTTTATAGTGTCAAGCCCTAAATATTTTCTCTCAGAGTTGTTTTATATGCTTAATTATTTTTGCCTAATTCTTAGCATGTTATTGTTGAATATTTTTTCCTGTTCCCACATCATCTCTTACACTGAAATGAAAACCACATTCCTTTGCATGCTCTGACTCATTAGCTATGAAGTTTAATATTATCACTACATTAGCTTCCAATTTAACAAATATGTTTAAGACCCCAAATGAATTTATGATCTGGAAACAATCCCAAGAGATCATCCCCTTCGTTCAGACTGTTTCTAAAACACCTCGTGTCCAGGCAAGTATGCCATGCCTTTGGAGAAAACCAGGAATGGAGACTTCACATCTTCATTGTTAAACTTTTTGCCCTCACCCTTCCTGTTCCTGTCATTACCCTGACCTCCAGTAATGTTTCACATTTTCTAGGGAGCCTCTGGGATGTCTTTCACTCATTCTGTGGACTTGCGTCTTGTATTTTTTATTTAAATATGTTCCAGCTCAGGTGTTTTGATAAGTTATTTAACTTGGCATAAGAAGTGAGCATAAGAGGTTTGGGGACAGGTAGGGTGGTCATGCTTTTGCCTGATCACGTGCCTAGACGTGGGAAAAGACCATTTCACTGGCCAGAAACTGGGCCAGATTCGCAGAGAGTTTTACTAAACGATGTTATCAGAGGGCCTAGAGAGCCTTGGGCCTGAGAGAAGTCTCTCGAGGCTCCACTCAGAGGACAGTAGTCAGCATTTGATGAGAGGAGTGAGGTCCAGGCTCAAAGTTAGGGGATGACGAGGTGGGGGACAAAGCTCAGGCTGCAGCTGTGCGAGGGGTTGGCAAGCGTTTATTCTCAGAGGCAGAGAAGCCTGTTGGGAGTGGGGAGCACAGGTATTGGTTCCATCTGAGCAAGAGACGAGGCTCAGCTCTTCGAGCCCTCACCCCCAAATACCAGTGCTCAGTGAAACACCACTGTTGTGGCCATCCTTTTCTGGTGGTTATGAGTCCTTGAGAACTTGATTTCTGTAAGAACAGAAACAGTCTTAAAGTGCTGAATCTTCTTGGAGACTAAAAGACCACATTTGGAAGATTATTATTCCAAGTACTTATTACTGCAGGTACTTCAATTCCAAGCTGCCACCAATAGAAGTTGTCTTATATCACCACTAAGAAAGAAAAAATGTGACTAAATAAACACTGGTGAGCCATTGGGGGTGGATGTATTCCAGTTTCAGAGACATTTACATTTGCAGGAAAAGCGAGGAGATACAGCTTTCAAAGGCCTTGTCTGCACTGGCGAACAAGTTCCTTAAGCACACTGAGAGCCCTCATCTTGCCTCATATTTTTTAGGATTCACATTCTTTCTTGGTTACTTCTCACCTCTTCTTGGGTCTTTGAGGTAGACAAGAGGGAAGGCTTCCTCCTCTTGCCCTGATCGTGGTTGGCCTAGCCCTGTCCCTGTGCAGACTCTAGCTTGAAGCTGATGGGATTTATATAGGCCTGTACAATTCAAGTCTACATTCACTTACTGGGATAGGGGCAGAATTTTTCCTTTAAGTGCTTAGCTTCCTTGTTGGTTAATTTAAGAAAGTCTGTTTCATGTAAAGTTTACTATTGTAAATATTTGCTTTGACTGTTGAGCTGTATTTCGTGTGTGTGTGTGTGTGTGTGTGTCTGTCTGTCCGTCCGTGTCCTTGCCTTTTTTTTTTAAACTTAACAAGTGTTTATGTGGGATTTTTTTTTTGTCTTTTAAATAGATGGTTGAATAGAGATATGTTTGAAAACATACTTACTTTACATTAGAAGATATGCCTTAGTTCTCCTTGGTAATTACTATGCAGGAGTCAGAATTCCAAGGAACTTGAGGAGTGAGGAGATGACTCCCTGGCGTGTGCAGAATTGGAAGAAAACATCCCTCTCTTGGGAAATTCTTCCCAGTAGCCCCTCATTCCTTTCCACTTTCCAACCTACTTAATCATTTTAACCTTTTAAACAATCATTATCAGTCCTAGTAATCTACCTAGTAATCTAAGTTTTTTTTAAATCTCAAAAAAGCTAATGACTTAAAAAATTGTTCTGTACTAATTTATTTGATAAAAGATTCTAGAAATTTAGTAGATTCTCATTGTTGTTAATTTCCAAAGTGGGAAACCGTGGCGTCAGCGTCAGGAGAAAACTTTTCATAAATCTTTCAGATATAAATGAGACAAAGCTAGAGATTTTTAGTCTACAAACTAGCTTATTGGCAAACAGATAAAAAGACAGATCTTCTGAATTGCCAAAATACTGTTGTTCTGGAGTTCTTAATGTACAGCATTGTCTCTCAGAGGCTCATTAGATCATTGGAGACTTAGAAACCATTACAAATTATTTCTAAATGGCTCCTTGCTTCTTATTTCATGTTCTTATGTTATCCCGGTTCCTTTCACCACTGCCATCTTGGCCCAGTTGGGCTCACGGATGACAGTTCGATGGTTCTGGATATTCTTCCAGTAGCTGAGATGAAGATTTGAGTTCTATGGAAGGGGCCAGGTGTGAAGTAGCCATCCCTGGAGAAGCATATCTTCTACCCTTGCCCTTTTCTGTGACAGCACACAGGTCCCCGGTTTAGAACTTGAGTGTCCCTTTTGTACAAATGACCATCCACAGTGTCAGGGTAGTCCTAGAAAGGCCCTTCTTCGTTATCTTTTTAGGACTCATTCTTTCTTGGTTATTTCTCACCTCTTCTTGGGTCTTTAAGGTAGACAAGAAGGAAGGCTTCCTTCTCTTGCCCTGATCATGGTTGGCCTTAGCCCTGTCCCTGTGCAGACTCTGGATAGCTTGAAGCTAGAAGCACCTTTGAAATGTGATTTTGTCTTTACACCTTTAGGTGTTTATTAAAACTCACCTTCAGTTCTCTGTATCGTCTTTTCTCTAAAATAGGTAAGTAGAAAAATGACAAGCAATGCCATCAACCACAGTTATCACAGTTTCTTTTTGTTGCTTTTTGAAGTCAGAGTCTCACTCTGTTCCTCAGGCACACTGACAGCTACTGCAGCCTTAGCCTTCCAAGTAGCTGGAGCTGCAGGCATGCACCACTATGCCCGGCTAATTTTTTGATTTATTGTAGAGGCGAGATCTCTCCAAGTTGCCCAGGCTGGTCTCAAACCCCTAGACTCAGACAATCCTCTCACCCCTGCCTCCCAAAGTGCTGAGATTACAGACGTGAGCCAATGCGCCTGGCTGCGTTGCAGAAGATTCACAAAAGCATGAGTGGCACTGAGGGCCTGCCCCCACTGAGAAGTGACGGGGCCATGCTACTGACCTCAGGCCCATTCAGGCACAGTGCTTCTTACATGGAGTGTTGGGCTACCTTAAAGTCATTTCCCCAGGGTATGTGGTGAACTCACCAACGGTAATGTATGTCTGTGTGTATGTGTCTGTGTGCGTTTGTGTTCTGCATGTCTCCCAGCATCCCCCTTCCTGTGTTTTAACACTGTGTTCTGCACTTGGTGTTTCACATAATGCAGCTTGGCTCTTGGTCCATATTTGTCCAGCTAGTTCCGCTTTATTCATCTTAATGATGCCAGAGTATTCCTTTAGTGGGATGTATGCAGCAAAGAAGGACACATCCCAGCCACATCTAAGTGGCATTCGGCTGTTCTCAGCCTTTAGCTACTGAAAACAGTGCTGCAGCAAGTGTTGTGGCATCTTCATCTTTGTGTGTATGTGCAGGTGGATTTGTAAGGTAACTTTCCAGAGATGGAATGTTGCTGAGTCAGTAGCTGGTTTCAGTTTTGCTGGAAACTGCAGAATTGCCCTCTGGGGAGGTCAGTCACGTTACACTTCCAGTGTCATGCCTCATGGGAGCATGGGTTTCTCCAAACTCTGTGTGCAGACTATATTATCACACTTTTTAGATGTTTGCCAAACTAGAGCTAATTTTTGAAGTTACTCTGCTCATATTTCAGTGACTAAACCACTGTGAACAGAAGTATTTGGCAAAATGTTAATATATCTAATTGCTGAGATTTGATCTGTCTTTCTGTTTTTTTTTTTTAACAGGTAGTTATGCTTGTCCTAGCTTGGAAATTGGATGCACAAAACATGGGTTATTTTACTCTACAGGAATGGTTGAAAGGCATGACTTCTCTACAGTAAGTCCTGAGGCTACACCTGTGGGGTCCCTCCCCTCCCCCCTCCCACTGTCCTGGCCACCCAGACCTCAGGAGGTGGTCTGACCCAGTGCCCAGGGGCCAAAGATGGAAAGACAAGACTCATTTTAAAGACCATTATGGGTATATTTTAACAGTTTAAGTTTTTATATTTTAGCAATTAAAGTTTGTAAAGTATGTGTGTGAGGGAAAGTGAGTGAGTGCAAGTGTGTGTGTCTGTGAGCATGTATGTATGTAAGTATTCTTCTAGGGCAACTGAAGCCAGTGGAAACAGGCCATCCTTGCCTTATGCCTGTGAGCCATGCACGTAATTTACACTTTTCTAATAGCCACACAAAAAAGTAGAAAGAAACAGGTACAATTCATTTTAATCTATTTTATTTAACTCAAAATAATATTCTGACATGTTATCGGTGTTTAAAAAAATCAGATTATACTCTCTTTTTCATGGGAAGTCTTTACGGTCTGT
The DNA here is from genome assembly GCF_000164805.1 of Carlito syrichta. NCBI lineage: Eukaryota > Metazoa > Chordata > Mammalia > Primates > Tarsiidae > Carlito > Carlito syrichta. The sequence continues at coordinate 61,564 of NW_007074693.1, read as the reverse complement.
CTCAGTTGATAGAGTTTGTAGGGGCCACATTTCAAGTGCTTAGCAGTCATGGGTACCTAACGGCTACTGAACTGGACAGCGTAGGTTTAGAGCAACGTCTTGGCATCTGGTTTATAGTTAGGGAGAAAAAGTTGAGTAAAGTATAACTTAAAAGTTAAAATAGTTGATATCTTCTCTTGGTTTGCTTTAGTAGCTGATACAGCCTGTGTGGATGCCTCACCTGGACATTTACACATGAGGAGACTGAGGTGTGGAGGGTATGTGTGATGTGTGACTGTGGTGGAGGCGGGAAGAAAAGCAGAGGCTTCTGGTGCTTAAGCTACATTCTTCCTTTAACAAGGTTGTCTGATGGTAAGGGTGTTGGAGGTAAAAGCCAAAGCATCCAGAAAAGCTGCTGTCAGCATGCCCTGGGGTTTCAGTATTGTGTTCTGTGAAATCTCTTTACAGTTGTGCTCGTCCTGTTGGGGATATTGCTGTATGATTTTAAACTTGGTGACTCCCTCTTCTCCTCCCTTCTTTCTTTGTTGCTTTTTGCATGGAGCACACGGTGGCTGCTCGTTTTCAGTGTCCTTATGATGACAAGTATGTGGCTGTGTCAGGAGTTTATTTCAGGCCTTCAGAGGAGGCACTGTTGACATTCTCAGGCCCATTTTTACTTGTCAAAAGAGGGTGTGATACCCAATTTTGTGGAGTGCTAGTTTCTTTTTGACATTTGTCTTTACAAAAGAATATTACCTGATGCTGGACCATGTCGCCTAGTGAGGAAGAGGTGGTTTCCTAGAGGAGGTTGGCGACTGCGTCCCACCAGGGCTTTCTGGGAACCAACACCTGTCACCTTATATGACACAGTGGTGGCAGGTGGGTTCTCGTAGTTGGCTGCCACGTGGTCCTTGCAGCTTGGAGTTCAGTGATAAGCTCGATCTACTGTAAAGACACGGAGGTTCCTGCTTTCTTTTGTGATAAGAAACTCTGAGATTGATTTCCTCATCAGTGAGGTGGACATTATTATTCAAAAGAACTTCCAAGGTTTGTTGTTCAAAAAAGTCCAGTTTCAGGTTTTAAGACCTCAGCCTGTCCTTCCTCCCCCACCTTCCAGCCTCCCTAGATGAGTCATTTGTTCAGCAAATATTTGAGAGCTGGTGAGTTGTGCTGAGTGCAGTATTCTAGGCCCTGGGGAAGCAAAGCCCCTGAACAAGACAAAGTCCATTGGGGCAGGGGCTTAGAATCAATATTCAGGCAAAAGACTCCAAAGTAATCCAGTCACTTCTCCTTATGTATACTGCTTAGAGTAACTAAGTAAGTACTGTATTTGTGAGCTATGTGCACTTAGTACATAAGAAAACTTGGAGTAATCATTTATATGCTCTAGGGGAAGGTAGGCCATCTTTTAAATTTTCTGTTTTCTATTTTTTTTTTCTTTGCATATTTTATTTTATTAAACCTGTCCAGTGAAGTGTTTTGGACACAAACTGGAATTAACACATGCATAACAAAAATCTATACTTATGTGTATTATACATGTCTTAGTCCATCAGGCCTCTATAGAAAAATGCCTTGGACTGGGTGTCTTATGAACAACAGAATTATCTTTCACAGTTCTGGAGGTTGGCAAGTCCAAGATGGTGGTGCCAGCACACTCAGTGTCTGGGGAGAGCCTGCTTTTTGGTTCATGGATGAGTTTGGTCCAGCTGTGTCCTCACATGGTGAGACAGGCAGGCAGCCCTTTAGAAGGGCTTTCATTGCAGTCATAGACCTGCCCTCTGGCTCTGTCATCTCTGAAAGGCATCCCTTCCTAATATCATCACCTTGGGGTGAGGACTTCCATATGCACATTTTGGAGGGATGTAAGCACTTAGACTATAGCAGTATATTCAGTTAAAATGCTAACTTAAAAAGAAAATCACTGCTGTATGGTTTGACTGGAGTTTCTAATAAGTTCTGTCATTTCCTGGACATCTTCTATAGCATTTCCAAACTAGGGCAGCAAACTGAGGGCACGTAGCCTACACCTAGGTACTCAGAAGCCAGCTTCTGTGACACTGTCTGGAGAGATTGTGTGTGTGGCCCCCAGGGCTTGTCAGTCTGGACCAGGCAGTGGTGTGTGAGTGGATTTTGGAAGTCATGACAGTAGGGGAGGGAATGCCCATCCCTGTGTTCTCTGGGCCATTCTCAGCCAGGGAAGACAGCTTTTGAGCGACTGTTTTGTTTATTGCCTTGTTCCAACATGTGGATTTAAGGTTGTCTCTAGTGAATTAAGCTAATGGGGAGGTGTTTTAAGTTTATTTAAAAAAAAAAAAAAAGTAAGAATCCTCAGCCTGGACAGCATAGCGAGACCACAATCTCTACAAAATAATAATATTAGCCAGGCATGGTGGCATACACCTGCAGAACCAGCTACTTAGGAGGCCTAGGTTGAAGGATCTCTTGAGCTCAGGAAGTTGAGGCTGCAGTAAGCCGTGATCATGCCACTGTGTTCCAGCCTGAATCTGACTTAAAAAAAAAAAAGAATTGTAGCTAATTTGATTAAAACTGATGATGGGCTGGAAAAATAACTTAGGACTGACTAAGTGACAGGCCAAGGCCTTTTCCTGGGGGTAGGAAATAGCTACCTTTGAACTTAAAATCTGTGAAGGTTATTGTCCTGATTTCTGTCATTTCTGGATCTGTTACGGCAGCAAACTCAAATAAGAAGTGATCTTTTTTACATCGGTGTGTATTTTGTTTTAAAGAATAGTACTTCTAGCCGGGCTCGGTGGCTCAGCCTGTAATCCCGCGCCTTTGGGAGGCTGAGGTGAGTGGATTGCCTGAGCCTGCGAGTTCAAGACCCTGGGCAACTTGGCGAGACCTCATCTCTACAATAAATCAAAAATGAGCCGGGCGTGGTAGCGTGCGCCTGTAGTTCCAGCTGCTTGGAAGGCTGAGACAGAAGGATCGCCGGAGCCCAGCAGGTCGAGGCTGCGGTGGCCGGGAGTGGCCACTGCACTCCAGTCTGGGTGACAGAGTGAGACTCCAACTCAAAAAAAAAACGAATAGTACTTCTTGGGAGTGTGGCACTCTATATGACGTCAAGTTCTATTCTCATGGTACAAGAAAAGCCCAGGGAAACTTGGGTTGAAGATGGGGCTGATTCTGGAAGGTCTAGGCTTTGACCTGTGCCACAAGCCTGTTTCTTCAAGGCCCTTTGTTAGAACTGAGTCCCTCTGAAGCAGTTTGTGGTGAGTGACCACTAGATGGCTCCCTATGGTTCTAGACAGGGCGACTCCGTGGCCTGCTTCCCCTTGGGGGCTAGTCGGAGGCTCTGCGGGGAGAAGGCCCCTTTAAAACTGATTGAGCTCTTCATTGACAGCATTAGCTCTAGCCCAAGCCATCATTCTTAATGGAGGCATGAATTAGAAATGTTGCTGGGTGCTTTTTGCATTTAAAACACGAGAACTGTTCGTTTTCTGTACATCAGATCTGTTTCAGACACAGGATGCCTCCTGCCTTGCCTAGGGACTGGGCTTGCTCCTAGGCATGTGCAGAGCGTCACCTTTCCCTGGGGCTCTGCCCAGTACTCACAGCCACTTCATTTTCTTTGAGCCATGTAGTTGTTGTCTAAGCGAGTGCTTCCCAGAGCTGCTAAAACGAATAACTGCTCTCCTTCCTCCCATTGGACAGGGCCAGACCAACTGCTGGCCAGAACCTGGCCAGTTTCATGTGGCTATGGGCTTTGGCCTTTCCTTCCAGTGAAGAGCAGGACGTGGGCCCTGCATTTTTGGGTTAGTTTTCCTCCTCTTTATCCCTCCCCTTATTCTTATTAACACCTTATTATTTATATACACATCATTTTAAAAAGCAAGCCCTACAGGGGAGCGTGCAGTGTTGAGTGAGCCCTGCCCCCCAACCTGGCTCACCTGTGCTTCCTCATGGGTCCAGCTGGTCTCTATCACCCTCAGTGGTTTCTCTCTTTGGGTCTGTCCCCTGCTTTCAGGGTCTCCTCTTTTCTTCCCTGATTCCTTCTGCAAGGACATCTACCATGAGCTGCTCAGGATGCAATCCTGGTCGTGGGTCTCTCTTACATGGGAGGTGGCCTCCACTGTTTCTAGGCTTTGGACTACAGAAGCCCTTTATGGGGTGACCCTGTGTTCCTCTCTCCCTCGTCTTCCTCCACTTCTGCCACCGTGGTTTTCCTTGGGTCCTTTGGACTTGCCACGTCCCCTTCTTTCACTGGGCCTTTGCACATGCTTTGTATGTGGAGAGCCCTTCTCACCTCTCCAGAGCACTGACTCCTGCCGCTCTGTCAGCTCTCAGCTTGTGCATTTGTCCCTTGAGGAAGTCTTTTCTGACTTCTAAAATAGTCTAATTTTAACCCTTTATTTTCCAACAGCAGGAAGAAATAAAAGGCATTCTAGCTTATTCTGGTCTGTAAAAATTAAACATGTTACTGTGATTTTTGGCTTTTAGATAGTTCATCATCTCAACCAAGAGATTGTAGGGACTTAGTTAGCTACCAGAAAGGAGCTTTCGTGAATTTATTGCTAAAAATAGATTAGTGTGCTCTTTTATGAGCCATATTTTAGGTTATACAGCATGCAAGGTATTTATATTAAAATACTTGGTATAAGTATTATCTATGTTTGGGAGGTGAAAACTCTTCAGAGAAGCCCAAGGAAACATCTTCAGTCTTGAGAAGCTTCAGTATTGCTGGTAAAAATGGTGACTCTTGATTCTTGCTTTTAAAGCCTGGATATTGCAAACAAAATTAATTTGTAGAAATAACCAGTAAGTCGACTTCCTTGTAAAAAGTAAACACTGTGCCACTTGCCAGTAAAAATAGGCTGGCACCAAGGCTTCCTGGAGAAATGGCTGATTTCAAGTCTAGAGCAGGGAAAGAAAAGGTGAGCGGAACAGTTTGTGCCAGACAGCAAGGAAGCACTCAGACTGGTGGGGACATGTCAGAAGGGCACTAGAGCTAGTACCGGGGGCTGCTGCCCACGTTGGAGCCATTTGTACATCGAAAGGAGTAAAGACAGTAACAGATTATAACACACTGAATTAAAAGCAATAACCCTAAATCCAGGAAGTAAGGAAGGTGGTGTGTGGAGCTCCTCTTGGGAAGAAGTACAGCCAGCAAATGTGGATGGATGCTGGGACTGGAAAGTTGCCCTCTTGTGTCTTCAGATGTCCGGTTCAGGCACGTCTCCCCAGTGTGTTACGACACCGCTGTGTGTGGTAAATGGGGAGTCAGTCCCCCTTGTGGGGACTTGAGGAACATTCCAAGTTGGCCATAAAAATGATGCTTGGAGAGGCATATGAGGTTAAAGGATTTATTGTTACTGCTTTTGGGTCCTAGGGAGGTGGCATTGTCTGCTGTGCAGAGGCCTCTGTGGAGGAACTCCCAGAAAGGGACTGCACTATGTAGGAAGGTACTAGGAGTAGATTACCCATGGGCGAGACCCTTCACTCTTGGGCAGATGAGGGTGTGAATGTCACTCAGTCATGTCAAGAGAGGGCAGGACAGACCTTGTGGCAGGGCCAGCCTCATCGCACTGTGTACCTGCTCTCCTGGGTGAGCATTCACAGCCTGTTAATGGAGGTGTTGAGGCATTGGGAAAACAGGACGTTTTAAAAATTGACAGTGCCTGTAGTAGGACAGTCATGGTGTCGAGGGATGGTCCCATGGTGATGTTCTGTTAGAAGGGGGAGGAGAGTGCTTTTACGGGAAGAATCTGGTGGACGCCACCATAGCCGTAGGAGTCCACAGACTCACCAGCAGTGGGACAGACAGGTACAGGGAGCCTCCTCAGGGCGCTAGGAAGCACACATCACGCTGGGGTCCTTGCAGAAGCCATCTGACAGACACTTCTAGAGACTAAAGGGATGTGGCAGCTAAAAGCCACGCATGGTCCCTGATTGAACCTGGATCAAAAACTGTGGCCGGGAAGGAGGTTTGGGGACAGTTGGGAGGCTTGCACGTGGATCCCGTATCAGCTGGGAGAGTTCATGTCGCAACAATATTGAGGTGATGACAGTATTGAAGTGTTAGGGGTGAAAAGGGTTATTAAGTTTGCAGCTTTTCAGTGACACAGAACAAAGTGCGTGCGTGTGAGAGAGAAGCGTACAGGCACCAGCTTTGGCGGGTGAGGGGATTCCCTTGCTGCTCTTTCCCCTCTTCTGTCCACTTGACTGTGTGGTGAAGGTGGAGAAAAGGCAGGCTGCCATGGACGCACACCACCCTCAGGGCTTTTATTCTTTTCCTTGGTGTTGTGTTTATATGCTGCTCCAATTTAAAAAAAAAAAAACTCAGGTCATAATTTGCCTTTATTCTGTTTTTCTAGATGTGACACAACAGAAAAACTCAGAAATACTTTGGATTACTTAAGATCATTGTTAAATGAGTCTACAAACTTTAAACTTATTTACAGATATGCCTTTGACTTTGCACGGGTGAGTTCTCTGGAGCCAATCCAGATGTTCCCTCTCCTCCCCCCTTGTAAAATTGCTTTTGAGCTTTGTTTTTACATGCTGTAGCAAAGAATGCGAAATGTTACTCCCAGGGTGCTAGTTAGGGTTTCTACGTGTCTGTTTAAACCGGAGTTTGACTCTGGGCAGACATTTTGTATACCAGCAAAAAGCTTTAGTGGCAGACGTTGGCCAGCTCTTGTGAATGACCTAGAAGTAACTTACACATGGGCTTACAACAGACAGTCTTAACTGTCTCCTAGATGAGCTGGAAAAGCTGTTCCTTCTTGTAGGACTGGAAAGCCTTCGCCTCTGAGTTTACCAGGATAAGCTAATCATATATCATTCGGCTTCACCTGGGTGGTGCTGTATTTGGAAATCATGTCGGTTTCAAACTTAAGCTAATTCCAATGGACGTTATTCAGACGCATTTTTCTAAGCATCAATTTGAAACATGGTTTGTCACATAGTCAAGTGCAGGTATATGAGACCAGTTCTATTGGAGTAAAGTAAGTCTTTTTAGCCTGGCTGCCATAGGTCGTGAATTCAGAAGCTCCAACTGGCATCATATTCATTTACAGTCCATACTTCATACAATTTCGGTGGGTTCTAGAATGGTGTCTTCTAATAAGTTTATGTGTTTGGTAGATTCAGGTGACTAGGCTTTCTTGGTTGGTTGCCCTTGTTTATAATTTTTCTTTTTTTTTATAGAGCAGAGAACTTGGTGACAAATGATTATTTTTTCCTTATGCTGACTTTTTTTTTCCCTTTGGGTTCTCTCTGGCTATGCCGGTTCAGCACCTGAGGTTTCTTCAGTGGCGAGTTTTGCTGCCCCTGCAGTGGCATGTTGGCCGTCCTCTGTGGCCTCCTTCTTCCATGTTCCTTGCTGTAGCCTCCTGGTCAGAGCACAGCGTGCAGGGGATATCCGACACGGGGGATACGAAGATTCCAACACCATGTTGGGTGGAGTGGCATTTGTGCAGTCATATAGGAAAGTCATTGCAGGGTGCTTTGGAATGAGCGCATAGTGTTGGGATTCAGTGGCGTATGGTCGGAGATGGTTTTTTCTCCCACAGTAGCTGTTACTTCTGTCTGAGTGGAAGCTGGTGCAGAGCCCTTAGTCCTTCTCTGCCAGCATCAGCTCTGTTTTCCAACTTACTTGTTTGGGATTAGGATCCTCCCACGTGGCCTTGTGCCTGAGATCCTGGCTTCCTCCTTCGTGGCTTCCATCCCCTTCTGGGTCTGTGACCACGGCTTGTCTCACAAGGACTCCTCTAGTTGCCTCTTTCCCAGTGTCTCCACCACTGCCTTGCCGGCCTTGGCCCTTGTGTCTCTGTCCCTGCCCTCTGATGGTGGCTTTCTCTCACCATTCTTACCCAGTGTTCCTATCAGGAGGGCATCTTTCCTCTTCCTAGATCCCAGGTCACCAGCCCCCTTCCCACTTCCAGGGTCTCTGCCTTTGTGTCAACACAGGCTCTGCTTCATGTCGGCAACTCTGAGGGACAGACAGGAATGGTTTCGGTCCCCTTCACAGAGGAAGCAGTAGGCCTCGGTGAAGACTTAGCGGAGTCTAGTGTGTGGGTGACCCTCAGCCCCACAGTCAAGGCTTCCTGCACAGCTGTTGCTCACTGCCCTGCTTTTTGGCCTTTCTTCCTTCTGCCTGTGGTCATGCTGGACCCTGGCCTGGTGCCCTGTTTGCCCTTGCACAGCTCTGTCCATCCAGCCTCTAGCCCAGGCCACATACTTTCACTTTCACGCAGCATCCTAGACCATCCTGTAGGGTGGGGTCTTGCCACCTCACTTCCGTACTTGATCTCTCCTCTGCTTGACCTTAGTGTTGGGTACAGGCCTTTATTCTTCCTGGTAGATTGAGGGACTCTGTTTTCTTTCTCTACACCCAGCCATCATAATTGCTTTTAAGGAGAGTCTCAATAATATTGGTGAATTAAGCCCTTTTGTGTGGTGATGAATAGTAACCACCATATTTCAGTGTGAGATGTTGTATTTTCATTTGCATTCAGTTAAAGATATTTTCTGTTGGGCACTGTGGCTCACACCTGTAATCCCAGCACTTTGGGTAGCCGAGGTGGGAGAATAGCTTGAGCCCAGGAGTTTGAGACCAGCCTGGGCAACATGGTGAGACCTCTTCTCTACAAAAAAATAGCCGGTGTGGTGACATGCATCTATAGTCCCAAATACTTTGGAGGCTGAAGTAGGATTGCTTGAGCCCAGGAGTTTGAGGCTGCAGTGAGCCTGGATGGCACTACTGCACTGCAGCCTGGGCAACAGAGCAAGACCCTGTCTCCAAAAAAAAAAAAAATTTCCAGTTTCCCTTGTGATTTGTTTTTCAACCATTGGTTACTAAGAAGTGTGTTACCTATTTTCCAAGTAGTTAGGATTTTCCAGACTATCTTTCTATTATTGATACCCACTTTAATTCTCTTGAGGTGTAATTTTACTCTGTTTGATTTATGGGCCAGAATATGGTCTGCTGCTCCGTGGAGGGTTCTAGAAATGTCAGTTAGGTCAGATTGGTGGACAGTGTTGACTTTTGTCTGTCTGTTCTACCAGTTCCTGAGAGAGGAACCCAAATTACTCCTCCTGTCACTTGGGCCACTGTTTGCTTCCTGTATTTTAGAGTGCTGATGCTGGGCTTGCACACTCTTGATGTTGCCTCATCCTCTTGATGACCTGGCCCTTGACTGTGAAGTTGCTCTGCCTCTGACATTCCTTGCTCTTAGCCTGCTTTGTCCCTTCCAGGTGCCACCACTCCGGCTTTTTCTTGAGTAGAGCCTGCATAAGGAGTCTTTCCCATCTTTTTCTCTTAGTCTATTTGTATCTTTCTCCTGAAAGTGGGTTTCTTAATGACAGCGTGTTGTTGGATCTGACAATATCTGTCTTCCTTGAGATGCTGAAACAATTATGTTTGATATAATTATTACATGTGATGTAAATATGATTAAGTTGACATCTTACATCTTGTTCTTTTTTCCTATTCCATCTGGGTTTTTTGTGTCTTTTTTTCTCTTTTCATACCTCATTTTAGATTGAGCTTTTTAAAAATGATGACTTTTTTTTTTTCACTCTTGCCATACTCACTGTGTCTTTCACTTTTTTTGGTGGTTTGCTCTAGGCACTCCAGTGTACATCCTTACATTCCACAGTTCATCTCCAAGTAATGCCGCACCACTTTACATGTAAGGCAAGAGCTGGATGCCAGGGTCCTCCTGCTGGCCCTCCTCTGCTTCATGATGTTGTTGGCATATGTTTTACCTAGGCTGTGAGTCTCTCCCAAAGGCAAAAATGTCTTAGAGTCACCCAGATAGAGGCCATTTCTGTATTCTTCCTTTTATGTAGATCAGATTTCTCCCTGGTTCCTTTGCCTTGTATCTAGAAACTTCCCGTAACACTTTCCACAGTGCAGATCTGCTGATGGATTCTCTTTCTAGACTTTTATTTTGCCTTCAACTTGGAAAGATGCATCTCTGGATAACAATTCTAGGTGGATGCTTTATTCTTGCAGACTTTTAGTGACGTCTCTCCATTGTCTTTTGTCATTTGTGTTTTTAAATCCGGTGTCATTCTTACCACTGTTTCTTTGAACAGGTCTTTTTGTTTTGTTTTCTGACTGCATTTATTCTCTTTCCACTGTTTTTTAGCAAGTTGATTGTGATATGCCTTGCATAGTTTTTCTTTTGTTTATTTTGGTTGGGGTTTGTTGATTTTTTTGGACCTTGTGGGCATATAGTTTATATTACATTGGGACATCTTTACATTGTTACTGCTTCAAATATTTTTTTCTGTTTGCTTCTGCTCGTCTCTGTAACTACAGTTATACGTGTGTAAGATTGCTTGATGTTGTCCCAAAGTCACTGATAACTGTGTTCATTTTTTTCCCAGTTTTTTCTCTTTCATTTTGAATAATTGTTAATTACCATGTCTTCCAGTGCTAATCTGCTATTAATCCTAACCAGTATGTGCTCCATTTCAGAGACTATTTTCATCTTTAAAAGTTCCATTATGCTAATTTTTTTTCTACTTCTCATCATGATGCATCCTTCCACCTTCCTGAGCATCTAGAATGTGTTTGTAGAGGGTGTTGTCTTTACAGCCTTGTCATCTGGCACTGTTATCACTGTCATTTCTGGGTCTCTATCGGCTGATTTCTGTCTTGGTGTTGGCTCAGTTGTCCAGCTTCCCATGTGCTTGGATTTTTTTTTTTTAATTGAAACTGGATATTATGAATTTTATGGTCTTGGTTGCAGGGTTTGTTGTGCTGCTTTAACTAGTGTTGAATTTTTTTCTGGGGCACAGTTAAGTTACTTGGAATCAGTTTGCTCCTTTGGAAGGGCCAGTCCTGAGCAACCTTTATTCGAGGGATGATTTAGACCCCACTGAAGCAGCATCCTGAGGATCCTGCCCACAGCCCTGTGTATCAGGGGCCCTTCCATGCTGGCTGCCAGAAACACCCTGGGAGTTCTTGCTCCCTGGTTTGCAGTGATTCTTTCTCAGACTCCATAATTTCCTCTCACATGTGTTGAGAAAAGTTCTTGGTGAAGGTGGAAGAGACACTCTGGAGAGCCCCATGTCACCTTGTGAGGCTTCCACCTCGAGCTCTAGACTGTCTTCTCCAGCTCAGCAAGACTCTGGATGCGGTTGGGGTTCCCTTTTCCTTTCTGTGGCCTGAAGCCCCCTCCATAGCACAGGCTGGTGTCCCAGGGCTCACCTAATTTGATTTCTTTTTCTCAGGGGTCATGTCCTGTGCTACCTGTGTTTCGTGGTGCGAAAGCTTTCATTCCATATCCTCTGTCCAACTTTTTGGTTGCTGTTAAGTGGAAAGGAAATTCTGGTCTCTTATTCCAACTTGGTTGGAAGCAGAACTCAAGCCTCCTTTCTTCCATCTTGATTTTTTTTTTCCGTTCTAGAAAATGATTCCTGGGGGTAAAAGCTTGTAGTTAACACAGCAGATCTTTTAAAATCACACTTTTAATGAAAAGTGAATTTTTTGATACAGTTGTAATATCCTAAATACTATATTCAAATAACAGCGGCATACAATATGTGGTTAGCATTCTGAGTTATACTTTAATATACCAGTAAAGAAGGCACAGTACAATTCCAGGAAATGATAACATGGCCCTTGACGTCTCTCCAGGTTGCAGGGGGGAAGGTTGCAGGGGGGAAGGTGCAGGTTGCAGGGGGGAAGGTGGGTGATGCTTCTTCCTCATCTTCAAGCCTTAGAGCCAGTTCAACATGGTGCTTGGCTATGAAGTTTTTTATTTCCTACCTAATTTTCTTTGACTTAAACTTGTTTATAGTTTAGTGGTTGCCATAGAGCTTTAGAGTTTATAGTTTCATGGTTGCCATAGAGCATTAGAGCTAAAAGGCCCCTTAGATATCCATGGCTCAGTCTTGTTGGGCACTCGAGATGCTGAGAGCTCGGGAGGAGGGGCAGCATAAGGGCTGAGCTTCACTGTCCATAGGGCCACACCGTTCCTGAATCAAAACTGTCAGAGGAAGCCAGTGGGGTAGAGACAGAAGGGCCAAAGTGGTATGTTCTCTCATACAACTGGAATTTTGTCTCAGTATTTTTTTGCATGGGAATCTTTTCCCTCATCGTAAATTTTTCTTATTTTTGAGTCGGAGTCTCACTCTTGCCCATGCTAGAGTGCAGTGGCACACTCATGGCCACTACAGCCTTGACCTGCTGGGCTCATACGATCCTTCTGCCCTAGCCGTCCAAGTAACTGGAATCACAGTTACACACATCATCATGCCTGGCTAGTTTTTTTATTTATTGTAGAGATGAGGTCTCGCCAAGTTCCCCAGGCTGTTCTCAGACCCCTGGACTCAAGCAATCCTCTTGCCTCGGCCTCCCAAAGTGCTGGGATTACAGGCTAGCCACATATCTGGCCTAAATTTTTTTTAAAGATACAGATTCTCACTCTTTCCCACGCTGGAGTGTAGTGATACAGTCAAAGCTCACTGCAGCCTCAGACTCCTGGGCTTGTGTGATACTCCCACCTCAGCCTTCCAGATAGCTAGGACTACAGGTGCATACCACTATGCCTAGCTAATTTTATTTTATTTTGGTTAGAGATAGGGCCTCACTATGTTGACCAGGTTGGTCTTGAACTCTTGGGCTCAAGCAGTCCTGCCTCAGCCTCCTAAAGTACTGGGAGTATAATTGTAAGCCACCTTACCCAGCCTAACTTTTATTTTATAAACAATTATGGCATGGATTATTCTAAATAAAGCTGCCATTTCCCCCCCTTGATTCCTTTGAAAAAATAGGACCTAATAAGAACAAGATTGGTTGAAGAGAATGGGATAAAAGACTAAATATAAATATGATAATTGTTCGTTAATCTGAGGCTAGTTAGTACATATCAGTCCCACTGGCACTCTCCATTCTGTGTGGTGGCAGTGACTGTGCTGAGCATGGATCTTGGCACGTGGCACTTGGAGGCGCAGGTGGAGGTCGAGTAAGGCGCTGGTCAGCGGCACGTTGAGGGCCAGGCAGGAGCTAAGACCTCAGACTGATACTGTCTCATTCCTCAGCAGTCAGGTGTTTTCTAGCAGTGCAGTCCTCTCTGGGTACAGGAAGGGACAGGCTTAGATGAGAGATGTGAGAGGAACCCTGTGGGGTGATGGAGGTGAGCCGGGAATTAGGAAGGGATTGTGTTAGGAGAAGCTGCTGGAGGAGAAAATGGAGGCCTGCCAGGAGGGAGAGGCATGAGGAACCGTGGCAGGTTTGTCATGGGCTGGGAGTATGTGGAGGCTGGGAGGCGTGTTTTTTTCACTCCTTGGAACAAAACCTTAAAGATGGTGAGTGGAGGGTCTGTGGAGGCAGAAGATGCCAATGGGACTCCAGTTTACTGAGTTGTCTCATGAAAGGTTAGTTAAAGGACAAGGCTAGGCCATTCTGCGACACTCGCCTTGCGGCAGTAGGTGCCAGCTGGCTTCATTCAGTACATTAGGAAAGTGGCAGCCACCACGCAGCTCCAGCTGCACATCGTCCTCCAAAAGCTACTAAGCTGGAGGTGACCCATGGTGGCATGTGTGGAGTTTGCTGAGGAGGTTCCTGCTGGGTCTGGTGTTTGGCAGCCCTGTGTTCAGATCCCTCCCGAGGTTTAATCTTGTAGCCACAGTCCTGTGGACTCATGTCCTCTCCTGCCTGGAGCCCCTCATTCACTGTTGGTCCATCTGACCCATTCCCTTCTGTACGCCACCTACCCAGCACACACACATACGCACACTCAGGCCCTGTCCACTCTCCCAAAGAAAACAGAAGGCGGGCCTGGGGAAGGGTAAGAGATGATAAGAGGATCACCTAAGCCCAGGTCTGCTGGCTGGAAGTCTTGTCCTCTTATCTTTCAGATTCCTCTGGTCACTGTAGAGCCATACTCATTTCCTGAGCAGGAACCTGTAAAGTGAGCAGACCTGTGTCTCTCTTAAGATCCACATCCTCCTCCTTCCTCCCTTGGGAGGGAGCAGTGTGGCATGCAGGGGAGAGCGAGGGCATGGGTCAGCTTCCCAGGTCAGTTCCCAGCCCTGCCGTTGAGTAACTGGTTTGTAACTCCCTGTACCTCAGTTTCATTATTTATCAATATGAGTACCCATCCCAGTGGTGTTGGTGTATTCAGGATTTTAAGTCTAGGACATTCAACAGTGTCCAGGTTGAGTAAGCCCTCAGTAAAAGTTAACCGTGGAATTAGAAATTGTCGTTGAGTTCCTCACGGAGTTAAGTGTCTGCCCGCGTCAAGTTTCAGGTACTGACTTTTGGAGAGCATTGCCTCCGGCGACAGAATCTGGTTTTGCTGTGCAGAATCAGGAGGGAATTCCATTGCAAACCTTGTTATCTGTAAACTAATGTTGGCTAAGTTATAAGGGCTTAATTAAACTTGCATTCAGAAAAGTCTTTTGCTATATTTTTGGTTTCATAAACTGAGTCCACAGAGTTTAAGAGTTGAGTTCTTTGGAGCTCTCTGTTGCCACCTCTTGTTTATCAGGTGGCTGCATCAGGGAGGACTGCGTTTTCTTGTGTCTCTTTCGTAATCCTTGATCTCAAGTGAGAATGCCAAGACCCATGGCCTGGTCCTCCCTGAGGCCTCTGGTTTCCTACACCAGCTTCCAACTTGCTCTCCCCATTCATTTGAGGAGTTGAGGTTCCTTGTATGTTGTTTCCTGACTGCAGCTGGTCTCTCTTGAAAATCTTCTGGGTTTATTTTTTCTGTTGAAGAACTCTTTTTTTTTTTTGTAACTTTAATAATTGAAAGTTATTTTCACATATCAGTTTCAAGCTATAAAATTGGGTGAAAATTGGAAGGTCTGTTGGGGGCTCTGATACAGTAGATCTGGATGCCTAGATGTTTACAGGTCCTCTTTTGTAACATCATACTTACATTGACATATTTACAGTTAATTCTTTATTTTGTTTCAGTAATTGTTTGGTATCACCTAAGAAAAAATGCTTGTCACCTCTTACAGGAGGGCCTGTACTGGAGCGACATTAATCAGCAGAGGCTCTGGGCTTCTTTCCATGGTGGAACTCACAATCAGACTAATACAGTTTCATCATTTTCTGCCCTCCATTGGCTGTTACTAGACTTTAGTTCAAGGAGTGATTGGCACCATCTGTGAAACATCTCAGAGTTTTGGAGTAGGCCTCCTGGGCTTTACAGCCACACTGTTAAGAGCCTGATGTTCAGGAACTGCTGTTTTTCCTCCTTTATAGTAAGGAAGACTGGGGGTAGGGTCTAGCTGTGTCATGTGGGAGATTGGTACATCTCTGGTGTATAGAACCTGTTCAGTTCCTGTTAGGATTTGAAAAGTGACATGAGATTGTTTTTGTATATATGGTAGAAGATGAAGGTTTACAAAACTCACATGTATACATTTGGGTCCAGAGGTAGGCAGGGAGAGGTGTGTTCATTTCCTTCTCCTTTCACCTTGCTGGCCTCTGGAATGATGGTTCCCTCTCAGCAGGCTCCTAAGGTACTTTCTGCTTAGGCTCTGGCCTTGGGACATGGACCTCTATGGATCTGCCCCTTGCTCCTTGTGCTGTGGGAGCAGAGGGTCACAGGATTGGTGTTGAAGGTGTACTGTCCTAACTTCCTACAGAGAGCTTGTGGATGTCTTCGCTGCACTCCTCAAATTTGTTAAGGTAATTTCTTTTAATGCCTATAATGTTGACAGCTGCCTGAGCATTCCGGGAGATCCATTTCACTCTTCATTGGAAAGCTTTTGTGGAGAATGCTGTGAGATCCGTGTTGTCAGAGACCCCGGAGCATCTCCATCCTGATGCTTATTGGGGGTTTGCTGTGGGATCTGTCCGACTGTGTCACTTCCAGGAGTGTAGTGTTTCCAGTGATGGTCACTGCACTTAGCCACAGTTCCCTGCAGGCAGTACTGGCTTCAGGGTGATGCCACTGTTTGATGGTGAGTGCGTCCATGGCATCTCTCTCTCATTTGCTAGGCGGAAGATGGTGTTAGTGATCCGAGCACCGCTGGCACCCTGCAGAGCAGGCGTGAGTGAGCGTGTCCTGCTGCCCGGTCTCGTGAGTCTGATGCCCCCCTCCATGTGTTGGCATCACTGCCCAGCACTCCCATCGAAACTCTTCACGACCATCTGTTTGTCAGATGATTATATTGTTGCAGAGTCTGTCCGGGTCCTTGTATCCTTTTTCTTGTCACCTCAGTGTGTGTCCATCGTGATAGGGACTAGGCTCTGATGATGGTGGAAGAAGATGTAGCACATGCCACAGCAAGGTTGGAGAGGTGGGGCTTAAGGGGTGAGCCACGCTCAGCCAGTGTCGCCAGCCAAGTGCTGTGTGAGCTGTGACTCAGCAGATGGTCTTGGGCCCACTCCTGTGGTGCCATGAGTGTTTCTCGACTGCGCTCGTGTTTCTCATGGTTGCTTCATGGTATGATGTGCTGCTGTACCTGCACACCTGTGTTCATGGTAGGTGCAGGCTCTCCATTGGCTTGCACAGCACCTCATACGCTGTGAGCCCTCAAAACACAACGAACCCATGAACTGGTTGGCAAGGGCAGGCAGTCTCCAGAGCGCCCTCTACTGGAAGTGAGCCGAGCAGGGCCACATGTCCGGCAAGGCCCTGGCAGTTCACGCTGGAGAGGAGTCCTTGCATGCTTGTGTAGGTCTGGGAGTTGGAGCACCCTGTCCTCATCAGACTTAAGTCGTGTGACCGCTAACAAAAAAGGGTGACACAGAGCCATCCAACCTGGCCCGTTGGACCAGTCATTATACTTCACAACCAGGACCAGAAGACACGCCTCCCTCAGGCAGCACATGTCTGTCTTTATCACCTTATGTGCCTTGTTGAGGGAGGCCCCTATATTTGCTGTTTAAGTCCCAGTTTGTATCACAGCTAGAAATTCTTTGTGTACTGAAGAGCACCTCACTGTTAGAGCCTTTGTGGTGACAATTAATTGGGAAGGTGTGTATTACCCCATACTTGGCTGACAGTGGTGGTCACAGCATTGTCCCTTGATTGGAACTTTCAGACTCCACTGGGGTAGCAAACCGCCCCCTCCCCATTGGAGAAGTGCTTTTGCAAATGTCCACTGCAGTTAGAGACCACATGGAGGCTGCCTTTGTATGTGTGGGGTGCGCCTGTGGTCAGGCCCTTTGGTCCTTTCCATAGAAGCTGCTGCCTGGTAGCTCTGGGGTGGAAATACATATGGAGGACGGGCATGAGTGACGAGGCTCCTGAGTCACTGCTCTCCATGGAAGGTCATCCTCTACCCATGTGTGGTTTGTGTCCTCTCCTTTTCTCTGGTGTCCTATGAAATACTGTCTTCACTTGGTCACTAGTTAGTGGTATTCTGCTAGGAGACTCGTGTCTAAGAAAGTCAAGGTAAGAAGGGCTGTGTGGATAGGCCTGTTCTTCCCCTACGTGGGCAGATGAGTGTATCCTCTGGTACGGAAAGACCCCAGAGCCCCTGCAGTCACTCCGAAATAAAATTAATTCCAGTAAGTTTAGGTACAAGAACAACATGTGTTGATGAAACCAAATGACTGGAAAAGTCATGATTCCTAAGCCTGGAAGTTAAACCTTTAAACTCCATGTAGTTAAGTTGTGGGCCTTTGTGTCCACAGTTGTGATTTTGATAGCTTTTATAAATATCAAAGAAGCAAGGGGTAGAGTCACAGATTTTATTTCTCTCATGAAGTGATTGTAGATGTGCTACCACATAACGGATTGATTTTGCATTAGGGTCATCATTCACTTGACACAAGTCTTCTCCTAATTAATGTGTATAGTACCAAAACGACCGGCCTTCCATGGGGTCTGACCACCTCCCTGGCCCCTGCCTTGGTCTCAAGTCAGGGTCATTATGGTGCATGGTAAATGAGCTGTTGACTAATTTCTTGTTGAAGTGAAATATAAATCTGGATGATTGAAATTTATTCTCTGGGGCATCTGGCTCATCCTTGTTTTTGTTTGTTAAACAGGAAAAGGACCAGCGCAGCCTAGACATAAACACTGCCAAGTGCATGTTGGGACTGTTATTAGGAAAAATCTGGCCCCTTTTTCCAGTTTTTCACCAATTCTTAGAGGTACCAACTTGTTTTATGAAATGTTTATTTGCTTAGAAATACCACATAACGTTATGTAACCATTGTGTGTACTTTTTTGTTGATTGTACTTTTCTACCTGTAGGACGCATGGTGACATACTTGCTGGTGGTTAGCCACTGCCTGTCTTCTCGGGGTGCATCTGTGTGTGCGTTCAGTGTGTGTGCATCATTTCACTTGACAAATGCATCCAAAATGGCCACAGCTCTGTCCTATCCTCTTTTTCGTCCCCATTCTAAAAGCTTCACTTTTGTTTAGATTTTCTGCTCTTCATAACAGTAGAAAAACAAAACTTTCTTTTGACCGTAGATAAATTTCCACTATTGTTACGCTAAGATTAAAGAATGGTCATCTGCTTTGTTACTCAAATTAGCATGTAGTCTATTCTTATCTGCTCTTGTCTCCAAGTAACTTGAGGACCTCAGACCAGTGTAAGCATCAGGCAAGTAGGCGGTATCTCCTTCCATGTAAATTGTCTTCGTATCTGCCTCAGACACATCCTGGCACCTGACTCCATCACTGTTGTCTGTTTGCTTAAGTATTTGTGATCGGAAAGGTTGAGCTGCTGGTGATGTTGATGTCCTTCTGTGGGACCTGGAAGTCGCTGGGATATAGCTGGAGTTACTTGGGTTGTCTTTATGGCATCCTCCTGCCCCAGCCCTTTTAAAAAATGCCCTCTGCTTGCCAGGCTGAGGGTGTTGGAACTCTGAGAAAATCCTGGGCCTCACCCTGACTCCAGCTTCACTCTTGAAAGAGTCTGTCTTACCCCTACGTTATGTCATGGTCCAGAACAACTTAACAACTGATATGATCCTTTGAGGACTGTTGTTAAAAATGTCTTTAAACATTTAACTGGGCCTCCTCAAGAAAATTCCAAAAACTTGTTTTCATGTCAGAAGTATTTATTTGCTTGATGGTCTATATCTGCTTAGGGTTGGTTCTAGTTTTCTGACACCCCTTGAGATAGGTTAGCACTATTTGGAAAAGCAAGTGGAAAGAGTTTCTGCCCTCAGAGAGCTTGGCAGGATCTGAAGCTGAGCGTCAGGAGTTCTGAAGTCAAGGGGCCTGCGGGAGGAGACGGGCTTGACACGGTCTAGGGTGTCAGCAGTGTTTTTTACCGTTGCTTTGAAAGGGGAGCTGTAGGCAGTGCTTTGTCCTCTCACTTCTGTTAGTTGGCATTTTTCTTTTTTAAAAAAGGCAGTAATCCTCTCATTTCAGCTTTTCTTGTGTTTGCATCCTCAAAACCATTGGCTCAACTCTCTTTGCTTTGTATGTACTCGTATTGTTTTACTATGTTCCTGATTTTAGTGGCGAGGGTTTAAAAACTATTGGTTCTGGACTTTAGTTTTAAATCTTTATACAAGGATACTGTATTTTAAAGCATATGCATAGCATATTTCTTGTCTGAGGGGAGTAGAAAAACAGCTTCATGGCTCCTGGTTTCTTCTTGTAGGACCAGGTTCAAGTTGTGTATATTCTTAGAATAGTGATTTCCTTGGAGGCAGAGAGCACCTTGTGAGCGCTCGCAGCGCGGTCCCAGCTTGGAGTGCCTGTCCCAGAGTGCCCATCCCGGGGCTGGGACAGCAGCTCAGAGGATGGTGCTGGACACGTCGAGCCTGGCACAGGGCTGCACTTCCTTTAGCACTTATTTCGTGTGGCGCGCTGAACAAGATGCTTCATGTAAATTGCTTAAATTATCTCTCTTAATCCTGACAACATCTCTATGAAGTAGGTGTGATCCCGTTATATGTGAGGGCTTTTGCAGACTAGAAAGTTCCCTTCTGGGGGCGTAAGGTCGCTGCACTTGCCATTCTTTGGTGAGCTCGTGATGTTTTGCCATGAAAGTCGTCATCTGAAATGCCACCCTCGCTCTCCCACCACCCCCTGGATTGGTGCTTAACACTCAGATGGGAAGAGTTACTCTTCCGTGAGTTCTATTAAATTGAGTCCCACAGCAGTTGAAACCATCCTATTTGCTCAGTGCAAGTGTCAGTAATTCATATTACTTTCCCTCCATCAGCAATCAAAATATAAAGTGATTAATAAAGACCAGTGGTGCAATGTCCTAGAGTTTAGCAGAACCATTAACCTTGACCTCAGCAACTATGATGAAGACGGCGCATGTGAGTATTGGCTTCCCCTGCCCTGAGCCCTGGACATGGCCCTCACTGAGAGGAAAGTCAGAGCACATTGTCTTTTCTTTCTCTGCAGGGCCGGTTTTGCTGGACGAGTTTGTGGAGTGGTACAAAGACAAACAGATGTCCTAGGACTTTCCGCACAGAGACGAAAGAGTCCCTGTTACCACAGTTCTGTCACCCATTAGCCATAAATTGCTGTCTGTATCAAGCGCATGCTGCTTTCTCGCACTGTCTCCCTGGGCAGGGACGTTTGGTGTTTGCTGTGCGTGGCCGGCTCTGCTTGCTGTGGCCTTGTTCTTGCGGAAGGCTGCTTTGCGGTTTGTATTCACACTACAGATTGGTGAACTGCCAGCGTCCTCACTGTGATGATGTGTATATTGCTGTTTAAATTTTGTATATGTGTATAAAAAGAAAAGCTTCACCTAGAGATTATTTCTGCAAAATTGTATTGTAAAAATAATTTTGTGGCATATTTCTAGTCCCTTTTTTCAAATGAATTAGTTATACTTTATTTGATCTCATATGTAGCATTTCAGAAAACAAGATGAAATAACTGTTACCATGAGCCAACGTTGCCAGAATTCACCTTACTGTTGAAGAGGCCAACTTTTGGAAGGAGGAAGGTGTCATGACTTTTCAGAGGTGTATGCCAAATATCAATTGGTTCACTTAACAATATTGCCATTTTAATATGATAGAAGTTATTATTTGAACATACAGACATATAACATGCCACAAATCATTTCCGCCAAATAAGGGGATAGCTTGGACATAGGTACAAATGGACACATTCACACTGCACCTATTTTTTAAAAATCGGGTTTAATTTGTGTAATTATCTGTAATGGTTTTCTTTTTCTTGTTCCCCTTTGCACTCTTCCAGCCAGTGTTGGTCTGCTGATGCTTCCTGTGCCACTCTGAGTAAAATGTATTTTACAAAACTCCTCCATGAAAGCCTCATGGTTTGGTGGCAATTTCTAACTGCAAGACACTTTGTGGCTTGAATTTTTCATGGCGTCTGACTTTCTAGTTTTTTGGGGAAAGAACCTCACAGTCAGTAAGAGTGTTCAGTTCTGTTGTCCTTGTTTGTTTCTTTCATGCTAAGCCTTCCTGGCAGTGTGTCCATTGCAGGCAGTGGGCATGACAGCACAGCACTGCATTTTGCTGGCCAGGCCGTGCTGGGGCTCTCTCCTGGAGGGGCTGCCATCATTCCCAAGTCAGTGTACAGAGGGCAGCAGCCAGTACGTATGTGGACGAGGAAACTGTAGTGAGCAAGATGGTGTGTGTAGGTTTGTATTTTTATGTCTTCTTTGTGGTTTTTGTTTGTTTTTGCCTTACCCTTCCTGAGGAAATGTGGAGATGACATGTTTTCACCCCAACTCTCTGGTGCTATGAATGACTCACTCAGTCCCTAAAGTTATGAGAAGACACGCGAGTCTAGCGCTTTGACCCAAAGTGAGCGTGAATGGTACGTGTGAACAAGCGAATGCTGTCGACAGCAGATCTGTAGTTGAGCATGTGGGAACTGGAAGAGGCTTGGGTTATTTGGAAACCTCGCCAAAAATTCTTTTTGATGACATGTAAACCTTTAAATGGCATTAAATGAGTAAAGCACACAGACAATGCTATTCTTGACATATTTCTAGTGGCATATTTTTGCAGTTTCTTTGCAGTGTTCAGACTTTCTGATTATTTTTTTCCCTAACTAAACCACCAAAGATAGAAATTTTGTATGTATTTACAATGTGTGCATATAATATACAAAATCATGGTGTGCTAGAATGCAACTGCTTTCTTTTCCTACCAAATAGAAGGGTTATGTTTGCTGTGAAATAAACCAGAAGTTTAAAAAAAAACTCTGTAGTGATTAAGCATACTTAACCATTCCTTGTTAGTGGACTCACTTTTAACCTTACAGATTAATACCAGTTTGCTTAAATTAATATCTGAAAAGAATAGAAGATGCTAATGACTGACAACAGCTGTCAGGACTGATGTGCAGGGCGTGGGGGCTGCATGGAGCCTGACCAGAGGCAGGGTCAGATCTGTAGAGAATGGATTTCATCTCAGAAGCACGCCCTAAAGTTAAGAAATTACACTTTACACTTCAAAAGCAACAGTTCTTAAATTTGGTTAACTATAGTTTTGTTTAAAGCAAATATATATAATAGATGAAATTATTTTAAATGTTATGTTTGAGACTGGAGAATTTGTAGATGCTGCGCACAGTTAATTCGGAAATGAAAGGATTGTTTCAAAAAGGAGGTGTTACATTCAATTTCATGATGTGTGCTGTGAAAATCAGTATTCCAGAGGGATAATCCTGCATATTCAGAAAAATTTGAATCTGTAAATTGCCTCGGAAGAAACCTCTATGATTGCTGGGGAGCAGAGTGCTTGCCCTTGGTTTTCTTGATTTTGTATAGTTATTTTTAAGGGGACTAAAAGGAGCCAGGCAGAGTATACGATAGGCTTTCTTAAAATTTTCCCTAAGCTACACAAAATTGACCCATCACTGAGCACTTGCCTGGCTGGTGCTACACAGGCAACAGTGCCTATCTGGTTTTTCTTTACCCGAGTCTACACTGTTTCTCTCGCTCCACTGTCTGAACTCCACACTGCAGTGCCCTGTCGTGGTGGAGTGCAACTTATAGACGCTCACTGCCACGGCAGATCAGAAATGCCCTTATTTAGTTTGCCACAAACTCCACTGTGACGTTACATGCACCATTTTTGGAGCTGAGGCTCTGAATTATGTTTTCATCAATTTGCCTAGACACACCTCCAGGGTCTGGTTTAACAGATTTCCTTTGCTTCTCAGTCTCCATTGTCACAGTGCTTTTGAAGTTTATACGGAAAGCTTTAAAAGTCAGTGTGTGCCCTTGGTTTTTATTATTACAACTGCTAAAATACCTCTCTGTAAGCCTTACCCTTTATTCTTTCATATGTTGTATAATAAATATATAGAATTCAATGACCAACAAACATGTTGGGTGTCTGTAAATGAGACCACAACATGGGTTGCTTGTCTCATAACTGACTCTTGGGGTTGCGGCTGTTGCGTGAGCCACAGCCCGCCCGACTGTGAATGCTTCGTGTCGCCAGTGTTGCGTTCCATTCATCAGTGGCAAGTCCTGTGACTCCCAGCTCACCGAAACTCTCTTCCGCCACCTCACTTGAGTCCAGCAAACTGGTTTTAGATTTTAATGAATTGATGTAAAATGACATCCCATAATAAAATATTTGTGTTGGTTTCAGAACTGATTTTTAAATTCTTCAAAAACCATTTAGTGTGCTCTTTAAAGTATTTGAGTTTTTATCCTGTTTTGTTTCATTCCTAGATTTTTGTATTGAAAATTTACAAAGCTACAGAAAGCGAGAATAATACAGTGAACACTCTTACACCTGTCGCTTTGAATTTCCAGGTGTTATCACGTTATCGCATCTCCTGCCCCACTCTGGGTGTGTACATCCTTCTCACCTGCTGTCGATTGATTAGCTTATCTGAGAGTAAGTTTGATAGTAAGTTATGGCAGTAAACACCTGGCATTTCAGGAGGACATTCTCCTACAGCAGCGATACAGTGATTACCCTCAGGGAGTTTAACAATGATCCACTATTATCTGATATCCTATCCAGGTTCACATCTCTTCAGTTATACCAATATTGGCCTTGATAATTTGACACTTTATTTTTAATCCAAGGATGAGCATTGCATTTCGTTGTCATGCCTCTTTTATCTCAGTCTGGAGCACTTCCAGACACAGTATTTCAAAAGTTATGAATAAAGATAGTGCAAACACTCCACAACCAAATTGTGATTTTAAAAGTGTGCTGCCATCCGGACTCGGTGGCTCAGCCTGTAATACCAGCGCTTTGGGAGGCTGAGGTGAGTGGATTGCCTGAGCCCGCGGGTTCGAGACCCACCTGGGCAACTTGGTGAGACCTCATCTCTACAATAAGTCAAAAATTAGCTGGGCGTGGTAGCATGCGCCTGTAGTTCCAGGTACTTGGAAGGCTGAGGTGGAAGGATCGCCGGAGCCCAGCAGGTCAAGGCTGCAGTAGCTGGGAGCGGCCACTGCACTCCAGTCTGGGTGACAGAGTGAGACTCCAACTCAAAAAAAAAGTGTGCTGCCATGTAGCGTGTGTGTGTGTGTGTGTGTGTGTGTGTGTATTTGTTTATTTTGAGTCAGGGTCTTATTGTCATCCAGGCTGGAGTACAGTGACACAATCATGGCTCACCACAGCCTTGACATTCTGGACTCAGACAATCATTCAGCCTCAAACTCCTGAAGAGCTGGGACTACAGGCAGGTACCAATAAGCTCAGCTAATTTTTTTGAATTTTTGTGGAGGCAAAGTCTCACTATGTTGCCCAGGCTGAACTCGAACTCTTAACCCAGGCTCGAACTCGAACCCAGGCTCTAGCAGTCCTCCTTGCCTTGACCTCCCAAAGTGCTGAGATTATAGATGTGAGCCACCACGCCTAGCCCAGTGTATGGAAGACCTCAAAAAAGCTGGAATTATCTTTCGGATAGTGGGCACCTTGTAGGACAGACCACCAGGATCCCATCAGCATCAGTGTACCAACTAGCGTGAGAGGCTACATTTCAACTTCAGTGAATTTTTTGGGGGGATTCAACACATTTGCCCATTTCATTTTGTGATGGGTTATTTACAAGTGCACCTGTCCCCACTGCACTGTGAGCGTTCAGTTTTTAACCAAACCAGCATAACCTCTATGCCCCACCCTCCCTATTCACTCGATCTCATCCTGAGTGACTTTTGTTTTCTCCGCATGAAAAATGTCTTCAAAGGGAAATGTTTTGCTGGTGTGGAAGAGGTGAAACCAAAAAGCGACAGAAGCACTAAAAGGCATCAAAATGGACAAGTTCAGAACCTGTTTTGAACAATGGAAAAAGCATCTCGATAGGCATACTGCATCAAACTGAGTACTTCGAAGGTGGCTAAAGTTTAAACATATACAAATGCACAATTTTTGTAAGGTCTGGGGTTTTTTGGCTCCCTGTTTGTATTTCTAAATATGGAGCTAATAAATGAGTGCATGCTGTGGGCCATGAAAGGACCATTTTTCTGCCCTTGAGGCTCCAGCTACTAGTCTGTAAGTGTGCCAGAGCCCTGGTTAGTCTTCCCTGGAAGTGGTCTCACTAGAATGTGCGCCTCCTGAGGGCCACACCTCTCCACTTAGTATGGCCAGAAAATGCTCGTGGAAGGGGGCAAGTGACATAGTTCCCTATCTGGGTAAAGGATGATCAGGACCTAGGAAGTCTCATGCAGAGTCAAGCCAGAAAGCCTGGACGATTCTTAGAAGCTTGAAAGCAAGCAAGAGGAAGTAGACAAGTTTTCTAAAAAACAATCCAGGATCTGGGTCTCACTGTTTGAAGTTGATGATGCTAATGGCTTTTTCAATTAATTTGGGCCCAAATCTGAGGGTCACATCAGGAAAGTCTCTTCCAGACACCAGAAAGAGGAGATGGTAAAGGAAAAAAGTTAATTCCAAGTTGACGGGAAGGGGTGGGAGGTGACATGTCGTGACAGAATTCTCAACATGGGGTCTGGCAAGCAGTAGAAGGTCACAAGGCACGTTATCCAGAATAGAGACCAGGACCCCGAGATGTGCTCTCCCAGACAGTGCTGGGAAACCGCATGAAGAGGGACTGTAATAAAGGGCTCCAACTGTGCAATTAGAACGGGATAGACTAGGGAGAGGACACCTTGCTAAAGCCTAATCAAGGTGACCCCACAGAGGTTCATTGCAGATGAACCCTGAAGGAGGAAGGTCGCTTTAAGACACAGCCATCTAGAGCCCGAGGAGGTGCTGGAGTGCAGCATGAACCAAGAAAATGAAGAGCATCCATGGGAAGATGCACAGGGTCGCTGAGTCAGCCCTGGGACTGCAAGAGGAGCATTGACTCCTTTGGGACGGTAGCTCTTGGTTTCCTTGAACCACACGAAGGCAGGATGTGCTTTTGCCACGGTCGCCATAACGTGGGTGACACCAAACCAAAGTAACTCATTGGAAGTTGCCTCCAACCCATTTGTGTGAGGAGTGACTTATGCAAAAAACTGGAGAAAATTGTTCATGATTCCTCTAGAAAACAGTTGTCTTGGAATTTCATTATAGCTAGAAAGAAAGGGAGAATAAAGTGAGAAAATAACTCATAAAGCTTTCTGACCCTGTCCGCTCATCTAACCTTGTAAGGCAGAAGATAATCCAAAGCAGGGCGTGTTCATCACTTTGGGCACATTCAGCAGAAAATGTTTCATTTTTTCCTCTCCTGAATTTGCTCCTAGCATTTCTTTCTTTCCACGTGGCCTAAACAAAAATTAGAATCATCCCATGTGTAGAAGAACTTGCTTAGAAATCATGGTAAGGAAGCTGTGCTGGGCATGATAATTGGAGACAAAAACAAAAGTTGACTCAATCAGAAAACTAAAAAGGGTTTGTTCTTCCCTCTGACATTTTCCAGCAGAGACATCTCAGAACTGCCTGAATTTGAATATCTGAAATTACGGACTAGTGTTCTCTAGAAGTCTCAGGATAAACATGTGTTAAGGCAGCCCAGGCGGGACTCCTCCAGTGAGTGAGCTCACAAGCCCTAGGTCAACTTTCAGTAGTCCATAGAAAGTGCATTTTTGTCTCTGCTTGTTCATTTTTGCTTCATCCCCTGTGATGGCTCCTGCGTGTTCCATCTTGACAGTAGGACCTGACAAAGGTAATCCTGTCACACTCCCAAAATCATTGAATAAAATAATAGATGCCTTTATAGCAGCCTATTCTGCATGTCTCAGAGGACTTTTAAATCCTTCAAGTCCTTATTTCTTCTATGTCAAGGTTGGTTTTCAGATTTTTAGTGTAATCATATCAACAAGCTTTAATTGCATTGGGCAGGATTCCTGTGAAATTGGTAACAGGCATTAAAATTGATAAACATGCCTAGAGGGAGATGGAGTCATAGGAAGTTAGCAGATTAAAGAATGAAGAGGGGCAGGTTTCATGCCGGCTGAGTTGTAAGGCCGGCCAGTTGCAGGTGGTAGGTGAGAAAGACAACATCGGGGTTGGAACTGCACATTCCTTCTGGAGAGGCAGGTATTTGATCCGGAAGGCATTCAGGGCTCTCCTGGAAGGCCATGTGAATACTTGGGGGTCTTGTTCTGAAAGGCAGTGCTGCAGGACCTGCGTGTGTCAATGATCTACAATCTGTTGTCAAGAAGGCCAGTCAGTAGCCCTTGATACTGTTTGGCTCTTTAGAAGAGAAGATGGCCAGCCGGTGTGCCTTCCACCAACCTCATTGGTCCCTTTCCACACTCATGTGATGTGTGTAGAGGAAATAGGTGTTCAGAGTTTAAGTAGCTTGTCTGAAGTAACAGAGCTGGAAAGCTGGAAAGCTGAGCTCAAGACTCATCTTTCCACCCAGCAAAATTGGGAAGGCTGCTGGATAAAATTGGGGAGGGTGGGGTGTGAAAGCTTTCTGCCACCTGCCTCATTTGGGGTTTCGTGGGCCTCCTTGCAGGATATCCTGTTTCCACCCCAGGCCTTGGCTTCCACTGAGTTGTGTTTGTTCTGTCTCTCCCCTCTCTTCTTCTCCCCGCCCCTCTCTCTCTCTCAGCCAAATACGGATAGTTTTGTGGACACATGTTTTTGTTTTCCTTGGGTATTTTATGTTTAACTGTGTAAGAAATTACTAGACTGTTTTCCAAAGTTATTGCATTATTTGGCATTCACTAGCAACATGAGAGTTCTAGTGGCTCCTCACCCCTCATCAGCATTTGGTATTGTCAGTTTCAAACATTTAACCATTGTAATAGGCATGTACCAGATGCTTTCTGATTTGCAAAATACATCAAATATATCGTGGTGGGTTAATAAACCCAGGGCTGGCAAGTTCATTTATGATTTGAGCACATTCATTTTTCTTTTTTTTCTTTTTTGGAGTCTCACTCTGACCCAGGCTGGAGTGCAATGGCACGTTCACAGCCACTATAGCCTCGACCTACTGGGCTTGGGTGATCCTTCCACTTCAGCCTTCCAAGTAGCTGGAACCACATGTGCACACTACCACACCTGGCTTATTTTTTGATTTATTGTAGAGACGACTCACCAAGTTACCTAGGCTGGTCTTGAACTCCTGGGCTTAGGCAATCCTCTTGCCTCAACCTCCCAAAGTGCTGGGATTACAAGCTGAGCCACTGCGCCCTGCACATTTTTCTATGACAAGCATATTTTATAGATTAAGTGAAAAAGAACAATGTCCTCTAATGTACTTTTAAGGCCTGTGGTAGCACACTTTCCGGCTGATGGTCACATATGGTCTTTTACTTCAGAGGGCAGTAGTTGAGTATTGTGGGGTGCATCTTGCTGCTTTAGGACACTGTGGAAAAGAACTGTGGTTTGATAGAGGTGCCCATGCAGAGTTCTGTGTAAATAGGAGCTTCGATCCGCTTGTCCCCTTTGTTAACCATGTCCCTGTGGTCATCAGAATGTAGTTACTCTCCAGTGATCTCTTCCTTGGAAACCAGTGTGGTTCACTCATTCATATATGACTGGAACTCAAAGTACATCAGTGAGCCAGGCGTGGTGGCTCACACCTGTAACCCCAGCACTCTGGGAGGTGAGACAAGAGGATCACTTTGAGCCTAGGAGTTTGAGACCAGCCTGGGCAACATAGCAAGACCTTGTCTCTGCAAAAAAATTTTTAAAAATTAGTGTGATGTGTGCCTGTAGTCCCAGCTATTTGGGAGGCTGAGGCAGAAGGATCGCTTGAGCCCAAGAGGTCAAGGCTGCAGCGAGCCATGATCTTGCCACTGCTCCCTAGCCTAGACAACAGAGTGAGACACTGACTAAAGAAAAAATTAAAAGTACATCGATGAAGTGATTTCCTCTCAAGTTTTGGATAACTCCTTTCAAGTTTAACCAAGGGTAGAGCCTTATAATTCTACGGTTCCTAGGTTGTTTTTTACATACACTCTGTCATTTGAGTCACATCACCACCCCCTGTGGTTTTATTTTCATTTTCATTTAACTACTGAAAATTAAAAAACAGGTGGGTCACAGAGTTTCAGTGGTTCATTCAAATTCACTCAGCTACAGAGAGGGGCGTGGCTCAAGGTGCCGCCTGCAAATGGAATCCACATCCTTCCCTGAATGCTGCCATGAGGGAGCAAGTCTGGGAGCCGGTGAAGTGGCTGTGACTGCCCTGATGGTTCAGCTTAGACTTGTGCTGACTGGACCTGGGAGTTTTTTGCCTGTGCAGAGCAAGTAAGAATTTAGGCTCCTGAGAAAGTGATGTCTGTCCCCTGCAGACCCCGTGTCCAGGTGCGACCCCCAGTGTCAGAGGTGTCATGGGCAGATCCTTCATGAGTGACTTAATGCTCTTCTTCAGGTAATGAGTTCTCAGGAGATCTGATAGTTTAAAAGTGCCTGGTACTGCCTCCCCTCTCTCTTAGAAGCTTTTGGAAACCCCCACCAGAAGCACATGCTGGCACCACACGTCTTATCATCTGGTGCTGTGGAGCTGTGAGCCTATGAAACCTCTTTGTGTAAACCACCCATCCTGAGGTGTTCCTTTACCACCATGCAGATGGACGGAGAGCTCCATGTATGTCATGCTAGGCACACCATGATCTGCCAGCCAGTGCCAGGAGATAGAACCGGTCGCTCTGTTCTGATTGCTGCTCTGACTCTTGTCCACATGGCTCCCGCGTACGCCCACCTGCCTTGGGTGACTGAGTGTTGCCACTTGGCCCTTGCCACCCTGACATCCAGTCACTTCCACTGCTTTTAGGTTTCCAGTCCAGTGGCTGTGGGCCCACTTTGAGGTCTGACCTACACAAGAGAGCCATCACAGAGCTCTCAGGATACTGGGACTCCCTCACAAACCCATTTCTCACCGTTGTGGGGAAAGTGTGTCTCTGGACCCTCCCAAGTGCATGAGTAGGTCTCAGGGAACACACACACCAAAACATTCCAGTCTCCACAGACCTTCAGGTCCCTTTCCTCTACATTAAATCAGGGCAGGAGGGTACTTCCTGGTGGCTCATGGTGACTCATCTTCAGGTTCATTGTTTCAGACAGCCAACTGAGCAAACTACTAGAGCCTTTCTAATTCCCAGAACTGTGACATTTAGTGCAGAGCCTCTGCTGAGTGAGGCTGTGGCCATAAATGTGGCCTGACTCAATGGTGTGTTCCTCCCACCATAGTCCCACACCCTTGACATCTGTTCCTACACCTGTCCCGGATTTCCATCCTTAAGTTAGAAAACTCAAGCACTTCTCTTGGAGGATAGCTCACGCCTCTCTCCTCGAGGGGCCCACTGGCACTTGAGTCCAGTTAAGGGTTTAGAAGCTGAGAGAGGTTGTAGGGGTGGACCCTGAGGAGAAGCAGCCTTGTCCTCTGTGGCAGCTGCCTCAAGGGAGACCATGACAGTTCCGGAGGCACCGAGGGCGAGGCACTGAGGGCGAGTCCCCTTGGTCGGAGTGGGCAAGCTAAGACCGCTGGAGGCGGGAGGCTGCTCTGCCTGTGGTTGAGGGGAGCTTCTCACTGTCAGAGACTCACCAGAATTGCAGTGCGTCTCCAGACACGTGGATAGAGCTCAGCGTCCCCAGGTTCCTCAGGGTCTTCCCACATGTCCCCATCCCCACTTACAGGATCTCACTATTGCCCAATGAATGCTCCTTAGTGGTAGACACGTGGCAAGGCTGGGGCTCCAGCTGGCCTCGTGCACCCAGCTGCAGGACGAGAGCCTACGTGTGCTGTTCACCGCAGCCCTGCGGCTGCAGGAGATGGGAGTTCCTTTAAGGCACACGGAACCTTCAGGTCATTCCTGAGGCACTTGAGCTGGAATTCAAGTCCCTGAGCTTTTCTTCCATGAGGAGCCACCAGCCAACCTTATTTTATTAGTTTTCAAAAAATGTTGGAATCACTTGGTTCCTTGCTTCTTAGAAGCAGTTGAGTCAGAGTATCCAGTGTGGATATTTTGCATATCTCGTGACATGACACCAAGGGCTATTGTGCATTCTTTACTACTAAACGGAAACCTTCACATTAGAAAGTTTGTTTTGTTTTGTTTTTGAGTTGAAGTCTCACTCTGTTGCCCAGGCTGGAGTGCAGTGGCATGTTCACAGCCACCCCAGTGTGGACCTGCTGGACTCTGGCAATCCTTCCACCTCAGCCTTCCAAGTAGCCGGAATTATAGGCACTACCATGCCTGGCTAATTTTTGATTTATTGTAGAGATGAGGTCTCACCAAGTTGCCTGGACTGGTCATGGATCCACGGGCTCCCAAAGTGCTGGGATTACAGGCTGAGTCACCAAGCGTGGCCACACATTAGAAACTTAATTCCAGAAATCCCAGAACAGATGCAGAAAACTCATCCCTAAAATTTTAAAGTTCCTTCCTCTAGAACCACTCTTCGTACCAAAATTTATATTTCTCCGGGTTCTCCGGAGAAGCAGAGCCAACAGGAGGGAAAAAATGTACAGGCATGCCTGCTCAGTTACCACGTGGTCACAAAACAACAAAGTTCTGTATCTTGGACTGCCAAAAAAATGTATACACATTGTAAGAGATGTTTGCTGTCATGTGAAGTGTCTGAATACTGATGGTGACCACTCTGAGCACCTCTTGTAATTGCAGAAGTCAAGCGTGACTTGTATTCATCTTATTGAGTATTACAATGTTAATACAGTTTTTTCCTTTCTTAAAATGTGTATACATTTTTGGCCCCCTCTATGCAATTTAAAAAATAGATTTATTTTAGGTATTGGCTCACACAATTGTGGAGGCTGGAAGTCCCACTGTCAGTTGTTTATAGGCTGGAGGCCCAGGAAAGTCTGAGGTGTAGGTAGTCACAAGGCCTGAGGGTTGGAGAAGCCGGTGGTGCAGGTTCTAGTCTGCAGTCAGAGAAGATGTGCTTCCTCCCTCCCTTTGCATGCAGGCCTGTTCGCACTCTTGGTGAACTGGATGGTATCTGCCCAGATAGGGGAGGGAAATCTGTTCTGCCCAGTCTGTCAGTCATGCATTCCAGAATTATCTTTACAGATACATCTAGCAAGAATATTTTCCCAGCTTTCTGGGCATCCCGTAGCTCAGTTAAGTCAACACAAACAATTTACTATCATGGACCCCACCCTTAGGACCTCATTTAATGGTCATGACCTCTCTAAAGACCCCATCTCCAAACAGTCACATTGGGGATTAGGGCTTAAGTAGGTGAGTTTTGAGTGGACACATTTTGGATCACAACAGAGGGAACTGGAGGGGTAGTGAAAGGTTCGAGGAGAAGTGAATTTGGAAGAGCCCCTGAAGAAAATAGGACAAAATGATTAAGGAATCAATCTCATTGTCTTGCAAGAAGTAAAAAGTAGAAATAGGACAGGGAAGGCTAGACGTAGTGGTTCAAACCTGTAATCCCAGCACTTTGGGAGGCAAAGGCGAGTAGATTGTCTGAGCCCGCGGGCTTGAGACCAGCCCAGGCAACTTGACAAGACCTCGTCTCTACGATAAAAACAAAAAATTAGCCGGGCCTGGTAGCGCATACCTGTAATTCAGGCTACTTGGAAGGGTGAGACTGAAGGATTGCCAGAGCCCAGCAGGTCGATGCTGGAGTGGTTGTGAGTGTGCTGCTGCCCTCCAGCTTGGGCAACAGAGTGAGACTCCACTAAAAAAAAAAGAAAAAAAAAACCCGCCTGGGCAACTTGGTGAGACCTCATCTCTATAAATTAAAAAATTAGCTGGGTGTGGTGGTGTGTGCTTGTGGTTCCAGCTACTTGGAAGGCTGAGGCAGAAGGATCACCTGAGCCCAGCAGATCGAGGTTGCGGGAGCCGTGAGCATGCTGCTGCACTCCGTCGTAAGCTACAGAGTGACACTCTGACTCAAAAGAAAAAGAAAAGAAAGAAGACTAGGTGTGTAGCTGTGATGTGGCAGGCACTTAAGGATTCTGAACCTAGACATCAGGCACAGGTGACTTGGGCTGGAAGGGCTGGAAACTTCAGCCCAGGCCTAAACCAGCATTACAGGCAGCAGGCTCTGGGCTTTGGACTCCTCCAGCCTGAGCAATTTCTCCCTTCACCCACACTTGCCTTGCCTCCCGAGGAAAAAGCGAGTCCCGGCACAACCCTGTCTGCTGGCTTCAGCTATCGTTTAGCCTGAATACTTGCACTTGCTTTGCGTTCTTACTAGTTGAGGGGCAGCAGGCAGTGGGAGTTGACATAGTTGGAAGGAGTTCCCACTCCCAGCAACCTTCGATCCCAGACCAGCCCCTCTGGTCAGCCCAGGCCTCATGGGTCCGCAGGCGTGGGTGGAATGATGTCATATGTCAGAAGAAGCCAGGAAAGGTTGAAGCAAGCAGAGAGGCATCTAGCTTTTAAGCTGCAGGCTCAATGAAAGATAGACATCTTGGGATCACTTTGTGACCCAGAGGGGAGCCCCTGGGGGATTAAAGAGGAAGAGTGGGATAGACATCATGCTGCATCTCAGCACTGCAGTTCCAAGAAGGCTAGCTTGGAATGAACAGCACTGCAGGGCAGAGGCTTTTGAGGCTGCAGGAACCCAGCCAGGGGAAGGGATGCCAAGGCAGAGGGACACTTCAGGACCACTTGGTAGGGAGGACTTCCTCCCTCGGGCCATCTCCAGGGCTGAATCACCTCTGGGTGTAGGGGCTTTTGAAGAATGTTCTGGAGGATGGAAGTGCAGGAGACCAAGAGTCTGACCACTCCCATGGGAGGAAACCAAGGGACAGAGCTGGCAACTTTATCCTGGGACTACAACGTCAGCCTGGGCTTGACGATGTATTTGAGAAACAGAGCAGGAAGCACAGGCCAACCTCTCCTGTCACTGTCAGAGCCCAGCCCAGGATTTGGTGGGGGGAAATAAGCCTGTGCAGAGGCCACCTTCAACATGAGAAGCCAAGTGATAGCCAGTGACCGCTGTGACCTTTGAAAGGGCTCTTTTTGGGTGAGAAACCCCAAAGGACACCTCGCGGAGGAGCCTGAGCATTCATGAGAGGCACAGCCATTGTCAGGCGTCATGACTCCGGGGGACCAGTCGGGATGCCCACGGGGTAGGCACAGGAAGCCAGCAGGAACAGTGTTGATGATGAAGGCAGAGGGGTGTGTCACGGTGGGGGCCAATCTGCCACCTTCAATCTACTTGACTGTCCTGTGAGTTCAGCACTTGTTACCTCCCACGTTCTGGGCAGAGTGAAGGAGCCACAACCCCACCCTAGGTAAGAGCGTAAGACGAACCACACCTGGCAGTCCCCCTTGTGTGCGTGACCTTGGTTTATGGTAAGGGCAGATCCACGCTGACCTACATTTTCAGAACACGCTTGAGAAAAACCAGGTGCAGCTGTAACATCAGTGCTAAGAGCTTCCATAACATGAAGGGACCCAGAGTCCTGGAGAAAGAAGACAGTTCCTACTCTCAAATGGTGCCATTCTTGGAAACTGTGTGGGTGGGAGTTTTGCTAGTGTCTGCGCCGTGTTAGACAGCCGCCTGAAAACAGTAGCCGGGAAAGCTGGTAAGCTGTCTAGACAGTTGGTCTGAAGGAACGGTACAGCTAGTGAGAGGGTGGACGCTTGTGGGACTGGAGGCCAAGGGGAAGGTGCCTCGTATTTGAGGTCATTTTTCCCTTTCAGCGAGGTATCCCTTTTGAAAGCGAAGGCTGAGGTGGAGGCACCCAGAAGACTTTTGGGAAGCCTCCCTGGGAGAGTGCAACCAAACTGAGTTCAGGGAAGGTGGAGTGTGGTAAAACCCGGGCTCACGTGGGGACCCTGGAAAGCTGGGGATCCCATGTTAGATGAGCTGGCAATGGACCAGCATGCGTGGGTCTGAAACTCGAGTCTACGTCAGCTCAGTCCCTGACGGGGTGAAGGGGATGCCCCAGCCTAGCTGCCTGCCAGAGCCAGAGTGAATCCTTACTGGAAGATTGCACCATCGGTGAGTGACAGATGCATATATGAAGTGAAATGCTGCTTCCCTCATGACAGTGAATTCAGACATGAAATAACGTGATGCCATTTATCCTCAGCAAAGCCAACAGGTAAGGAAAACAACAGAGAGTCTCACGAGGCCGACATGAATTTTCTCAAACCGTATTGGACAGGGCTATCTCTAGGTTCTGCTGAGATTTCCTTCTGGGCTTGGCCTTGCATATGGGCCTGCATACCACCCAGCTGCGGGTGACTGGCCCAGGGCGCAACCCGCCCTGCGGGAACCAGCGGGAGCCAGCGCAGGGGCTCACCAGGAGGAGGTGGATGAGTGCGAGGCCTCCAACTTCATGGAAATATGGAGCGGGTTGACCTCTGCCCTCATTTCAACATCAGTAAGTCAGACTCAAAAGCTAATCAGCAAAGAGCAGCAGGGAGAGACACCGCGTGGCTCCCTGAAAGGTAGGCGGGCAGCTTCAGTCCCAAGGTCCTCAGACCAGAACCCATTTCCTGGCTTTGCTCTGCTTTGGAAGGGTCAGTTTTTGGATAACTATAAGATGGATGTTTGAAGCCTTGAAATAAACCAATAAACCTTCTTTTTTTTTTTTTTAAGTCAGCTTCTCACTCTGTCCCCCAGGCTGGAGTGGTGGCACGATCGCAGCTCACCACAGCCTTGACTTCCTGGGCTCAGGCAATCCTCCTGCCTCAGCCTCCTATGTAGCTTGGACAGGTGCATGCCACCAAGCCCAGCTAATTTTTTGAGTATTTGTAGAGACGAGGTCTCGCTATGTTACCTAGTCTGGTCTTCAATTCCTGGGCTCAAGCAATGCTTCCACCTTGGCCTCTCAAAGTGCTGAGATTACAGGTGTGAGTCACCGTACCTGGCCTAAACCTTCTTTTATTAGCTAAAAAAAATCATCCAGAGTCTTATGTTTTGTCTACATTTTCTTGTACACAATGTTAGCAATTAATAAAAAATAATCAGGCCTGCCTTAACTTACCATATGCTGGGTCAAAATGCAAGTCTCCACAGAGTTCCATTCAATAAAATACCCACAAAGCAAATCTCAACCGTGGCCTTGGGAGTGAGAATGGGGGATTGCCCTCGGAAGGGAGACGGTGACAGAAGGAGACAAGAAGTGGGCGTCTGGGATTCTCCTGGTATTTCTAGATCTGCATGCTGGTCACATGACTGTATTCAGTTTGTGAAAATGGATTTTGCTGTATACATTTTGTGCACTTTTATGTGTATACATTGATGTACACTCTTCTGTGTATTCTACTTAAGATGTTAACAGTGGGAAAAACTTCCTACAAAACAAAGCGAAACTTTCAGCCCAGATGACCTCACAAATGAATTCACAAATGACTTCTTTCAAACATTTAACAGAGAGAGAACATGAACATGTAGGAACTTGAGTTACAATGTCAGTGTAGCCTAAGAATGTCACACTCATAAAAATACTGTGGACCAATTTCTTTTGAATACATAGGTACAAAAATCTTCACCAAAATATTATCAATTTGAGCAAAAAATAAATAAAAATAAAAATCATCAAACTGGGTTTATTCCAGGAATTAAAAGCTGGTTAGCCCCTGAAAATCAATCAATGCTGCCTCCCGTGTTTTCAAAACAAAGGAAAAAACTCATACACTAACCTCAATGGATACAGAAAAAAAATTTCATACAATGAAGCATCAAACCATCTGAGAAATGCAAATGAAAACCCCAGAGAGATGTTTCCACTCTAACCCTAAATGGCTGAAATTAAACAGAAGATGATGGGGCAGGATGGCCCATGCCTGAGGTTCAGCTACTCAGGAGGCTGAGGGAGGAGGATTGCTTGAGCCTGGGAGTTAAGACTAGCCTGGGCAGCATAGTGAGACCCCATCTCAAAAACACATGAATAATATGCCTGACACAATGGAGCCACTGGAGCACGCCCACAGATGGCAGTGCGGGCCTTGGAGCAGTGTTATACAGAGTGGCTTGACCTTCTCTCTTGAGGTCAAGCCCACATCCTGGGAGTCTTCCTCCCCCGAGTATATTCAGTGCTCACCAGAAACACATATGGGAGTGCACCACATGGTAGTGACTGTTCAGAGCACGCTCCCCACACGCACACACAGACGGTTATCACAACCTGACACCCAGTGGAGGCCAGGTACATCGCATTCCCTGTGATTCCATCACACAAGGTTCGAAAATGGGGAACCACCTCACGGTGGTAGAGGTCAGAACTGCAGTGCCTCTTAGAGGACGAGAGAGCATTGGGCAGGCCAATCCATCTTAGGGTGATGGCTCTGATGGGTCTCTTCTCTTTGTGACAATGCGTCAGCCTGCATGCTGAATGTTTGTGCCTTTTTTTGGTATATGCATTCTACTTCGTGAACATGCTAGCACAAGAAAGTGTCCATTTTTCTGGGGTTCTAAAAGCTTTGACTCAATATAAATGCTGTGCGTGTGTGTTGATCTGCACGGCAGCAACAATTCATCCTTTGTGTAAACCCTGATACTCCCAAGAACCAGGCCAGTGGGCACCACAGAGAGCCTCGCTTGTGGTGGGAGGGAAGCATCCAGGTGGGTCCTTGGGCTGTCACCATGTAATTGCGGGGTGCCAGGGATCTTAAAGACCCGGGAGGACAACCTTGGAAAATCCTTTAAGAGGCCGGGCTTCACTGAATGCTTGGTTAGTGCCCTCCGAACTCCCTGCTGCCCCTCGGGCAGTGGGTCACAAGCAATGGGGAGGAAATGTTTGAGCCAAAATGATTGTAGGCACCATCCGCGAACAGCCTCCGTGGGCCCCTTGCTGAGTTCTCTGGAGGCGAGAACTTACCCAGTCCTCACTGCAAACCCCCAGGGGATGGTGGGATATTATGATTCTCTTACACAGAACGTGGGCCTTATTGTTCCACAGCCAAGAGAACCAGAGACACAGGCCGGCTAGGCCGGTCCCTCAAGGCCACACTTTAAAGAACAAGAAGAGGTGAGACTTGAACCCGGGCCATTGGCCCATTGAGCCAGATCCACTTCTGTCTGTTCAGCACCCTCGAAAGCTGCTCTCGTAAACACGCCCAGGAAG
Source organism: Carlito syrichta (assembly GCF_000164805.1). NCBI lineage: Eukaryota > Metazoa > Chordata > Mammalia > Primates > Tarsiidae > Carlito > Carlito syrichta. Next base: position 23,349 of record NW_007074693.1, on the reverse strand, counting down.
TGTCTGAAATACAATTTTTTTTCCTCTCTGTGTCGCCCAGGCTGGAGTGCAGTGGCACAATCACGGCTCGCTTCAGTCTCAACTTCCTGGGCCCAGGCAATCCTCCCACCTCAGCCTCCCAAGTAGCTGTGACTACAGGCATGCGCCACCACACTCAGCTAATTTATTTTATTTTATTTTTTGTAGAGACAAGATCTCACTATGTTGCCCAGACTGGTCTCGAGCTCCTGGCCCCAAACAATCCTTCTACCTCGGACTCCCAAATTGCCGGGATTATAGGCATGAGCCACTACACCCAGCAATGGAATACACTTTTTATGCCCTGAAAGAATGTTCTTCCCGCCCAAAGAAAATATTGCTTTTTTCCCCCTCTACTGGCTGTGGTTAGAAACTCATCTGTGTGGAAAGCCTTTGCTTTGACAGTTTGGCAACCGAAAACCCTTCCTTCAGCCTAACTGAGGATGTGGCTTGAGTTGAGGGATGCTATGACCAAGTAGAAGCTTCTGACTTGGGAGGACTGGACATGACAGTGGTTGACCCGTCATGGGGACAGCGCAGGAGCCCTCTCCTGGCAAAGCCCTCTTCTGCCCAGGACTGTCCAGTTTCAAACCCTAGTTCCTGGGAGAAAAGAGATTGTAGACTGCAGGTCATTTTGTGACATAAGATTTTTCTCAGTGGGACCCCGGTCAGCTTTCTTTGGGGTCAAAGCTTCTTGGTTTTTACTTATCTATTTATTAGAAGACACATGGAGAAAGAATGAGTGTAAGCTTTTGTTTCTCTCATGAACAACTTAGCCAGTCTGGGAACTAGTGACCCAGATCTTGATATCTTTTTGTTTCCTTGAAGACTTTAAGAACATTCTGCAGTTCCAAAGTTTCAAATTTCTGCCTGATCCTACAGGAAGTGAGAGCCAGTGACTAGGCCAGGTTCAGTGACTCAACCTATAATCCCTGTACTTTGGGAGGCCGAGGAGAGTGGATTGTCTGAGCCTGTGGGTTCAAGACCAGTCCAGGCAACTTGGCGAGATTTCGTCTCTACAATAAATAAAAAATAAGCTGGGTGTGGTAGCACACGCCCTGTAGTTCCAGCTGCTTGGAAGGCTGAGATGGAAGGATCGCCAGAGCCCAGCATGTCGACGCTGGGGTGGACATGAGTGTGCAACTGCACTCCAGCCTGGGTGATAGACTCAAAAAAAAAAAAAAAAAGCCAGTGACTTCTTCCAATTAAGATCTGAGCAAACTGACGGGAGATGTCCAGGGAACTTGTTAAGAGCTAAAATATACATGTTTCATGTCAGTGGGACTCACTTTCAGATCTCTGCTTCTGGAAGTGCCCATTTAAAGAAAGTACTTTAAGAGAAGGCAGACACTCGACTTGGCTTAGACCGTGCAGGGGTGCCAGGCTGTCTGGGGGCCTGCTGGCTCACACCCAGGTAACAGTGAGGTGTCAGCTTGCTAGAAAGAAGCTAAAATGAAGCCTGTGTGAATTTTTGTGGCCACGGCAGCATTTCTGCATGTCTGGGCAGTGATCTCAATACGAGAGCTCTGGGCTTGAGGTTTGTCTTGGGCGGTGGAATTACACAAGGACTCACTCCTAAGGTACTCTAAAGTGCCGACTTGGTACCACACACAACTCACACTCTAGTCGCTGAGTGGAGGCAGGACTCAGTGACTAGAGTGTCCACTCAGTGATTAGGTTTTAAGTGTGCCCACCCCCACACTTAAAACCTAGTCACTGAGTGGCCACACCAAGGTTCCAGTGAGTCAGCACTGCCAGGACCCAGTTTCTGTTTCTTGGAGTGGATTCCAAGTCTCTTGACGGGGCAGCTTTGGGTTTTGACATTTTGACGTTGTGTCCCCGAACGGTAGAAGGAGCCACCAGCATGCAACCGGGAGGCTTTGCTTCTTGTTCATACCTAGGGATAAATAGGGTCCTGTGTCCTTTCCATAACTTTAAAATGCTTTTAATCAAAATAATGTTCAGCATCCCTCATCATCAGGGAAATACAAATGAAAACCACAGTGAGATACACCTTACACAGGGCAGGATGGCTATTATCAAACACCAAGAAACTATAGATGCTGGTGCAGATGTGGAGAAAAGGGAATGCTCAGACACTTGGTGGGAGTGTGAATTAGTGCAGTCTCTACGGAGAGTGGTATGGAGATTGCTCAAAGAACGAAAGGTAGATCTACCATCTGATCCAACAATCCCACTGCTAGGTATCTACCTTAAGGAATGGCAGTCAGTATATGAAAAAGAAACCCGTACCCGCAGGTTCACAAAGATGCGGAATCAACCTAAATGCTTGTCAGCTGATCCATGAAAAATGAAAATGTGTTCTATATACACCATGGAATAATATGTGGCCATCAAAAAGAATGAAATCATGTCCTTTGCAGCAATTTGGATGGAATTGGAGAATAGCATCTTCAGTGAACTAATGCAGGAACAGAAAACCAAACACCCATGTTCTCACTGATTAGTAGGAGCCAAACTAAGGGTCTGCAAAGGCAGAGAGAGGGTGTCACAGACCCTGGAGACTCAGAGAGGGGAGAGGGCAAGGGGAGGGATGAAAAGTCACCTATGATCTGGGCTCAGTGACTCAGCCTATAATCCCAGCACTTTGGGAGGCCGAGACGAGTGGATTGCCTGAGCCTGCGGGTTCAAGACCAGCCCGGGCCAGTTGGCGAGACCTCGTCTCTATGATAAATAAAAAACTAACTGAGTGTGGTAGAGTGTGCGCCCATAGTTCTGGCTACTTGGAAGGCTGAGGTGGAAGGGTCACCAGATCCCAGCAGGTCAACGCTGGGGTGGTTGTGAGGTGCCACTGCACTGCAGCCTAGGTGACAGAATGAGACTCTGACTCAAAAAAAAAAAAGAAAAGTCACCTATGAGATCCAGTGTGCCCAGGTGGGGGTGGGCACACTTAAAGCCTAGACTTTTGGGCCACTGTACAGTACAAACAGGAAACCAAAAACAATGTTTATCCCCCAAAGCTATTGAAATAAGGAAAATAACAATAAGTGAAAAAAACCACTTTAAATCAAAATAATATATGAACTGGATCACAAGAACATCTAATTTCTAGTGGAAACCAACAGCCGTCGGGCCTCTCACTACCTGCCGGTCCTTCCTGACATATCTTGAATCGCCAAGAATGTTCTCTTGTGACTTGCAGCCCATTCTCAGTCGATCCCTGTTTACTGTAATCGTTGTATTCAGCGTGGTGGACCGCGGGCTCGCTCTTGCACGCTTGGGGTCTTATTCACGCGAAGGACGAACTGCAAGAAATGTAAACACACAACTGCCCTTGAACCCTTCGGAGAGCCGAGGCTGCCAGAGGAGCAAGGAACGTGGCATCTAAGACAGACAGGCACCTCCAGGGAGGAGGGCTGCAAGCGCATCTTTGCCCAGGTGGAGAAAGTCCAGTCAGGATGTGTAATGCGTGGCTAGCAGTAGAGTGTGCACCAGCTTCGTGCGGTGGAAACTCGGAGGGTGTGGGACTTGCACCTGTTTGCAGGGTCTTCGCAACCCACCAGGTTCACGAGGATGACGGGCTGGGTGCCAGCAGTTGTCACAGGCAAGGAGCACCACATTGAGGAGTCTGCCTCTCCCACAGCAGACCGAAGAGCATTGCATTGAAGAGTCCACCTCATCAAAGCAGGCTAAGGAGCACTGCATTGAGGAGTCTGCCTCTCCCCACAGCAGGTCAGGGAGCACTGAGTTGAGGAGTACGCCCCGCCAGCCTTGAAAGTGACTGGGACAGGCATGGGGTCCGGGCAATTTTAGCACATCCAGTGAGGACCTGCAGGGACCCGTGTGGCCTCATCCTTCCAGCAAGGCCCAGATCAGTCTGGGAGACCTGGGGGCAAGTGCCTCCCACCAGTGGGAACATCCCTTTTCTGTCATGGTGCCGGCCCCAGGCTCGCTGAAGAGGAAGAGGTCAGGAGTGCAGGGGCCTGGCTGGAACCTGCCCCTTCTGGCCCTGAGGGGTAGAAGGGACAGGTGAGGAGGCAGCAGGGAGCAGCCGGACATCCTTTCTCCACACAGAGAGATGCAATGGGTGAGTGACCAGGGAAACGCGGATGGTGGTAGGGAGGCTGGGAGGGCGACCTCTGTGATGCTCCCCCCATCAGCCTGGATGCCACAGCTGGGAAGCCAGTGGGGAAGGAGAGGCAGGACTGGAGTCAGTTGTCCCAGGACTCCCTGCTCCACGGGAGTGTGGCTCGGAACAGACCATTCCACAGTGACCCAGTTAGGGACTGGACCTCACGTGCGAGTCTCCCAGACTTCCTGGGCCCTGAGGCATCCATGGACACCTGCAGCCACACGGGCTTCCCATCTCTGCCACTGTTTCTCACTGTGGGCAGCTCAGGCTCATGACTGCGGTCACCTGGTCAGCTCAGTCACAAGGGCATGGTCTGTGTGTGCAGCTGGCCCAAGTGTGCCACGGCCTTGCCCTCACTGCCTGCTACCAGGCCCTGGGAGACATAGCTGATGCAAGAGCCCGCCATGTTCAAGTTCAGGTGCAGCATGATTGGACAGGGTTTGGCCTCCTGAGCGGCATGGTGGGTCTGGTGATACCAAGTCGTGCATCACCTGGGATCTGCGTCCCCTTGGCCCCTGCATCCCCTGGGTCCCCGCATTAGTGACCTTTTCCTCTCACCCTGGCTCCCACAGGACTGACCCCCTCACCCCCGTAACACAGAGCTTTTAGGTTTCACTGCAGACTCTTCCAGAAATCCCAGGCTCAGGCAGCACGTGGAGGTCAGATCAGATTTGCCTGGGGACCTTGTCAGAGAGGGTCACAGTGATGATGGCTGGTGGCCTCAAGGTAGGGCTTTAGGGACAGCAGTGGGGGAGAGTGTGGATCAGTCTGTGAGTCACAGTGCCGGGGGAGCCGGGTGGGGGTGGACCAGCAGGGACGGTTACCAGGCCTTGACAAAGCCAGGACATGTGACAGCCGACTTCAACTGGAGAATGAATGACAAGAAGGTGTGTGGCCAGGTGCTGGGGATGCCTCCTGCAAAGCCAGGGTTGAGGCCCCGCCCCTCAGAGCCTCAACCCTCCGGGGTGGACCTCACGGAGAGAAGGAGAGGGAAGAGGAGACACATATGAGGGGACAGTCATTCCAGAGAGACTGCAAGACCAGCCGAGTGGGGGAGACACGTGCTTTTCACTGGCGAGTCTCCGTGTTCCTGCCGTCTGGGCGCTGGGCCCCCAGACAACATCCATGAAGACAAAGAAGAAACGTGTTTGCTCTGTGGGTCTGCGTGCCTCGTGAGGGATTTTTTTGACCCTGCTGGAGCCACTGGAGTCACAGAGGGCAACCTTTACTGGGGGCCGTGATTATGGACACAAGGGCACTGGGAGTGGTCCTGGACAGCAGACAGCGGGCACAGCTTTAATGAATGTTGAGATCAGGAGGTCATTCTTTCTTTTAATTTTATTTAATTTTATTTATTTTTTTGAGTTAGGGTTTCACGCTGATGCTCAGGCTGAAGTGCAGTGGTACAACATGGCTCACCACAGCCTCAACCTTCTGGGCTCAGGCGATTCTCCTGCCTCAGCCTCCTGAGTAGACGGGACTATAGGTACATGCTACCATGCCTGGCTTTTTTTTGGGTAAAGACAGGGTGTCATGATGTGGCCTAGGCTGGTCTCCAATTCCTAGGCTCAAGGGCTCCTCCTGCTTTGGCCTCCCAAAGTGCTGGGATTACAGGCGTGAGCCACAACATCTGGCTGAGAATTCTTGAAAATTAAAATCTTGGCCGGGTGCAGTGGCTCAAGCCTGTAATCCCAGCGCTTTGGGAGGCTGAGGTGAGAGGATTGCCTGAGCCCACAGGTTTGAGACCAGCCTGGGCTACTTGACAAGACCTCATCTCTACAATAAATCCAAAAATCAGCTGGGTGTAGTAGTGCATGCCTATAGTTCTGGCTACTTGGAAGGCTGAGGCAGAAGGATCTCCTGAGCCCAGCAAGTTGACACTGGGGTGGCTGTAAGCATGCCACTGCACTCCAGCCTGGGCAATGGAGTGAGACTCCAACTCAAAAAAGAAAAGAAAAGAAAGTTAAAGCCTTGCAGTTAAAACATTAAAAATTCTGAAAAAAAGGGGAGAGAGAGGGCCGCCGACCAGTCAGACTATGTGAGCTCCAGTGTGCGTGAGTGAGTGTGTGGAAAATTTTGTGTACTGCTGGAGAGTGAGTGGGCATGTGAGTGGCTGACTGAGTGAGGGCTAGGGAGCTGGCGGCCAGGGCTCTCCTGGTGCAGTGGCTGGTGCTGCAGCTACTCGGCTTGGACCCTAGTGATTCCTGGGATGCAGAAGCCGAGTGCCACTTTTAAAAAAAATCCATAAAACCCTTCCTGGGAAGAAAATGCTAGGAGAGACTGACTAAATGGGGGCTCGTGAGCAAGTGGCTAGGTCCCTCCTGGTGCAGCAGCTGTTGCTAGAGCTTCTCTGCTTGGTCCCTGGTGTTTCCCAGGTCGCAGAAGCCAATTGCCATCTTTTTTTTTGAGTTGGAGTCTCACTCCGTCGCCCAGACTGGAGTGCAGTGGCCGCTCCCGGCCACCGCAGCCTCAACCTGCTGGGCTCCAGCGATCCTTCTGCCTCAGCCTTCCAAGTAGCTGGAACTACAGGCGCGTGCTACCACACCCAGCTGATTTTTGGATTTATTGTAGAGATGAGGTCTTGCCAAGTTGCCCAGGTGGGTCTCAAACCCGTGGGCTTGGGCAATCCACTCACCTCAGCCTCCCAAAGGCACGGAATTCAAGTGCCATTTTTTTAATGGACAAAAGTTTTCCTGTGAAGAAGTGGTGGGGAGAGACTACTGACCCCAGACTCTATCTCACCACTTCAGCGCCTGGTCAGACACTGATAGCAGGGGCTGCAGAGGGAGCCCAGAGGCAGAGTCCCACCAGACGGGAAAAGAGGCATCCCGCCACCATCTTGAAGGTGGGGCAGGAAAGTGCTCCAACTTGCTCACCACGGAGCAACAGACCTGATCTCTGTGACTGGTGGGTCATCTACTCAGGTGACCCAGAGGGAATATCCTGAAAGCACAAACTTCGGAGGGACCTGATCAGTGCTGAGTCCCAGGTGCCCCCACCCCCTACCCTGATCCAGCAGCCGGGACAAAGGGTGTGGTCAGAAAAGGATGAGAAACTCCAAAGAGATCAGTGGTGAGTCCGGGGCTGAACCAAACTCCCCCTTCCCCTGCAATCCTCTGAACGTCAGAGCCACATAGCTGGGCCACGACTGGGAGGGACAAACCCAGGCAGGGCCTGAATGTCAGTCACAATAGGAGAACTCCATTCCAGGATAGGCCTGACTGGGGCACCCCTGTGAGTACATACCTGGGGAAGAGACAATCCTGCACCTCCCCACTGGAGGAGATCTCCCTGACCATACGAGAGTGGGAGGGGAGGACTGCAGTCCCATTCACCCCCACTGCCCCTCCTCCTCTCCTGCTCCAGACACTGGGGAGACAGTGAAAGAGGCGAAAGCTCTGCAAGAGAGAGCAGATGAGAGGAACAATTACAGAGCCTGCCACAAGAGGTCAGGGTTCTTTTTTTCTTCTTTCTTTTTAATTTAAAAAATTTTTAATGAAAACATTTTTTTGCCTGTTTGTTTGTTAGTTCATCTGTTTTAAAAATATTTTCCCCTTGTGCATAATTGTGTATGTGAGGGTGTAATCTGCATCTTCCTCTTTTTTTTTCTTCTTTTGTCTTTTGATTTTTGATTATGGTGTGTATGTGAATGATTGAATGTTCATCTTTCAGTTTTTTGTTGTAGGTTTGTTTTTGCTCTTTTGTTCTTCTCTTTTTTTAATTTTAATTTTAATTTTTTAATTTTAATTTTAATTTTTAGTTTAAGGTGTGTGAGGGTTCGGTCTGAATTCCTTTCTTTCCCCCCCCCCCCCAGTCTTTCTGTTTTTTTCTCCATTCATTTTGTGCTAGGGGTGTGTGTGTGAGTGTGTGTGTGTGTGTGTGTGTGTGTGTGTGTGTGTGTGTGTGTTTTGTCTTCCTGGTTTGTTGTTTTGTTGTTTGTTTTATTTTACTTTATTGTTATTCCAATTTGTTTTGGGGTGTGTGTATATGTCTCTCTGTGTGTATGTGTGTTCAATTGTTTTTTGCTTTGGTTTCTGCTTTCATTGTTCTGTCTTTCTTTCTTCAAAATATCTTGTCCATCTTATTTCATTTTATTTTTCTCTGTGCTCCTCATTGCTGTCACTGTATCTTGGACTCAGGGGATACACACATGTACCCATTGTATCATCATATAGAGTGGTGGTGGGGAGTGAGTCTCAGGGAACACATACCATAATCAGTGACCATTGTAATTTGCAAGTAGTTTCTGAATCCTAGCCCCCTATCCCCTACTTTATTCAACTTTCAAAACTACAAGAGACAGCAAATCTTCCCAACAATTTAAAAAGATACAAAAGGACACCACATAATGATAGAAGGTTCAACCCATCAACAAGAAATATCCATCCTAAACATATATGCACCCCACACAGGAGAACTAGCATTTATAAAGCAACTACTAAGTAAACTAAAAAAAGATATTGACTCTAACACTATTATAGCAGGGGACTTGAATACCCCACTAACAGCCCTAGATAAATCATCAACATAAAAAATCAACAAGGAGATCCAGAGCCTAAACTTGACACTTGACCCCAAATGGACTTAATAGATACCTACATATTATTCCACCCAACAACCACAGAATATACTACTCATCACCACATGGAACGTACATTCTACTCATCACCACATGGAACATACTCCAAGATCAATCACATTCTTGGTCATAAGTTAAGCATGAACAAATTCCATAAGGTTGAAATATTGCCATGCACCTTCTTAGAACACAGTGAAAAAAAACCAACACCAACAAAATGTCCCCAAAGCCCACAAAGACGTGGACACTAAACAGCATGATGCTGAACAACTCTTGGGTCAAAGCTGAAAGCAAAGCAGAAATTAAGAGATTCCTGTAAACAAATGAAAATGAAGAAACATCTTACCAAAACCTCTGGGATGCCATGAAAACAGTTCTAAGAGGGGAATTTATATCTCTGTGGCACACATCAAGAAAATGGAAAGATCACAAGTTGAAAGCCTAACAAATCACCTAAGGGAGCTAGAAAGAGAAGACCACCAAAACCCTAACTTTAGCAGAAGAATCCAAATCACCAAAATAAGAGCCCAAATATGGGCC
>NW_007074693.1:11083-14062 GCF_000164805.1 Carlito syrichta | reverse complement strand
TAAACTCAATCAGAAATACAAAAGATCAAATCACAACTGACCCTGAAGAAATACAAAAGATTATCAGAGATCACTATGTACACCTATATGGGAAAAAAAACTTGATAATCTAAATGAAATGGAGGACTTTCTGACATCACACAATCTCCCCAGCTTGAAACAAGAAGACATTGTTTCCTAAATAGACCAATAACAACCCAGGAAATTGACTCTGTCATAAGAAAACTACCTACAAAAAAAAAAAAAACAAAAAACCCTGGACCGGATGACTTTTCAGAAGAATTCCACAGAATGTACAAGGAGGAGCTGATACCAGTCCTATTGAAAGTATTCCAGGCAATTGAGAAAAATGTAATTCTCCTCAAATCACTTTACTAAGCTAACATTACACTGATACCCAAATCGGGTAAAGATCCAACCAAAAAAGAGAACTACAGGCCAATATCCCTTATGAACATAGATGCAAAAATCCTCAACAAGATTCTAGCAAATTGGATCCAAAAACACATCTCAGAAATCATCCATCATGACCAAATAGGCTTCAACCCCAGGTTGCAGGGCTGGTTCAACATTTGCAAGACCATAAATGTAATTAAATACATCAACAGATGCAAAAACAAGAAACACATGATTTTCTCATTAGATGCAGAAAAAGCTTTTGATAAAATCTAGCATCCCTTCTTGATAAAAACCGTCAAACACCTAGGTATAGAAGAAACATACCTCAAAATAGTAAGTGCCATCTATGATAAACCCACAATTAACATATTTCTAAGTGGACAGAAACTGGAAACAATTCCCCTGAAAACTGGAACAAAACAAGGCTGCTCACTCTCACCCCTCTTGTTCAACATTGTGTTGGAATTCCTAGCTAGGGCATTTAGACAAGAGAAGGAAATCAGGGGTATCCAAATAGGAATAGAGGAAGTCAAGTTATCCCTCTTTGCTGATGATATGATCCTATACCTTGAAAATCCAAAAGAATCTGTCAAAAACCTGTTTGTACTGATAAAGGACTTTGGCAAAGCCTCAGGGTACAAAATAGATGTGCAAAAGTCAGTTGCATTCTTATACACCAAAAAAAAAAAAAAAAAAACCACTCAGAGAGCCAAATAAAAAGCACAATCCCATTCACAATAGCCACAAAAAAAGTGAAATACCTCAGCATCTTCCTAACCAGAGAGGTGAAAGACCTTTACAACAAGAACTATAAAACACTGCTCAAAGAAATCCAAGACACAAGCAAATGGAAAAATATTCCATGCTCATGGATAAGAAGAATCAACATTGTTAAGATGTCCATCCTACCAAAGGCAATCTACAGATTCAATGCAATACCCATTAAGTTACCAACATCATTCTTCTCAGACCTGGAAATGACAATACAGAAATTCATATGGAAACATAAACAACCATGAATAGCCAAAACAAGCCTTAGCAAAGGAAACAAAGCAGGAGGAATCATACTTCCAGACTTCAAACTTTACTATAAGGCTACAGTAATCAAAACAGCCTGGTATTGGTATAAGAACAGGCATATAGACCAATGGAACAAGATAGAGATTCCAGAAGCAAAGCTTCAATTCCTCAACCAACTGATCTTTGACAAAGCCTCCAACAACAACCACTGGGGAGAGGAGAAGCTATTCACTAAATGGTGCTGGGGAAACTGACTGATTACATGCAGAAGATTGAAACAGGACTCCTACCTATCACCATACACAAAATTTAACTCTAAATGGATCAAAGACCTAAATGTAAAACCTCAAACTATAAGAATCTTAGAAAATGCAGGAGACATCTTTATGGAAATTGGAACTGGCAGCCAATTCCTGATCAGAACCCTAAATGTCCATACCATAAGAGATAAGATAGACAAGTGGGACCTCATCAAACTGAAAAGCTTCTGCAAAGCCAAATAAACCATCAAGAGAGTGGGGAGACAGCCCACAGAATGTTAAAAAGTATTTGCCAACTGTATATCTGACAACGGCCTAACATCTAGAATCTACAAGAAACTCAGGTGTGCTGAAAAGAAAAAAACAGGCCCATTCAAAAGTGGGCAAAAGACATGAATAGACACTTTCAGAAGAAGATATACAGGCAGCCAATAGACAGATGAAAAAGTGCTCAGCCTCACTAATCATCAGAGAAAAGCAAATCAAGACCACATTAGGATACCACCTAACCCCAGTAAGAATGATCATCATTAATAAAACAAACAACAACAGATACTGGCAAGGATGTGGAGAAAAAGGAACGCTTCTACATTGCTGGTGAGTATGCAAATTAGTGCAGCCTCTTTGGAAGACAGTGTGGCGATTTCTGAAAGAACTAGAATTGACCTTCCAATATACCCGGAGGAACTCAAATCATTCTACAAAAAAGATACCTGCACACACATGTTTGTTGTAGCTCTATTCACAATAGCAAAAACATGGAACCAACCACGCTGCCCATCGAAGCTGGACTGGATTTAAAAAATGTGGTACATATACACAATGGAATATTATGCAGCCATAAAGAAGGACAAACATGAACTTTGCAGCAACTTGGATGGATTTAGAATCTATCATACTCAGTGATCTATCACAGAAACAAAGATCAGAGTACCATATGTTCCCATTTATAAGCGAACCTTGAACAATTATCATAACACTATAAGAAAGAGATTGGCAATAGTGGGAAACTGCCAGGGGAGGGGACAGTGGGATTGGTAGTTGAGGAAAATTGCCAGGGGAGGGAGGGGTACACCTCATCAACAAGGGAACCTGCATAATGAACATTTATATACCTAACCCTGAATTGTACCCCACATCTTTAAAATAAAATAAGATCAAATAAGAAAAAAGGCTAAAAAAATATTAAAAATTTAAAAAATTACTCTGCAAGTTTAAGTGTGGTCCAGATGTGGCCTGTGGGCTGTCGGCTTGTGTTTGGCATTCCAAGGGCATGAGTCATGAGGCTTCCTGGGAAAGC
>NW_007074693.1:4459-10835 GCF_000164805.1 Carlito syrichta | reverse complement strand
TAACCGGAATTACAGACATGCACTACCACGCCTGGCTGAATTTTTGATTTATTGTAGAGATGAGGTCTCGCTGCCCAGGCGGGTCTCGAGCCCACGATCTCAGGCAATCCACTCACCTCAGCCTCTCAAAGGCACGGGATTACAGGCTGAGCCACCGAGTCCAGCTGCTTTAATGTGCTTTCCCTCAAATGCTTATACCAGAGTTTAAACTTGCAGATTTTCTTTTCGAGTAGTCAAGTTGGGCACCTACACACTTGTTCAGATAAAGCTTCTGTTGCTCAAAATATTTTCAGAATTCCTCCTTTGTAATTTCCTTTAGAGAGGTCTTCAAATCCATTACATTACCTTATAGTCATTTTTTTTTTTTTTTTTTGGAAACTAGAATTTCCCTGCCTGATTCCAATCCTTTTCACCAGATGAGTCTCTGAAACACTTCTAGTTATTTCAGAAACCACATCCACTGTGAACACGTACTGCTCAGGGAATCATTCAAAAGAACATTCCATGTAGTGGCCTTGTGTCTATTAAATCTCTTCATTGCAACAACTGCTGTCAGGGTTGTGGCTTTTCTGTGCAGCAGGCGTGAGAACCCGGTCAGGCCATAAAACTCACACAAAATTACAAAGCAGATTTTCTGGAGCTAGCAAGTCACCGAACAGCTGGTTAGTGCAGGGAGAAGTTAGTATCTGTCCATACTCAGGCTCAGTAGCATTTTGGCATCGCATGGGCACAGTCTCGCGGTGACACCTTTTCCCTTCCTCCCTTGGGAGGTGGTGATATTGGCAGACAAGAGAAGCTGGAAGCTGCCCAGGAAGTAGGAGGTAGCAGAGACCTGGGTGGCCGAGGAGAATTGAGGGGCAGCTCTGAGTGTCACAGCATAACCAAGCGTCCTCCCCCACTGGGTGGTGCCAGGTGTGTGTGCACGTGTGCCCCCGCACTCATGCCCACATGGTGCAGCTGCTCGTGTTTTGCTGATGGACACTGAGAGGCATGTTGAGGAAGGCACGTTCCCAGGATGGCAGAGGTGAGTGGAAGAGCCAGGGACGAGGCCCAGGCCCGCAGCGGGAGGAAGCTCTTTCCTGCTGCATTGCCTGGAATGCCCTCCTCTCCCACACTGTCTTCCTCCACCCCATTTGCAGGATGCATGACTCAGAGCAGGGCTGCTGTATGGGTGGTTTGGGGACACTGTCATGGACAGTAAGTAGGCAGGTAGGGGGAGACTATTTAAACAGGCTTACCTGGAGCAAGGCAAGGCTGAATGTGGTGTTTGTTGAGTGAATGAATGATGGGTTAGAATGGGAACAGCTTGGAGATTATCTTAGTCTATTTGAGCTGATATTAAAAAAATCTATGTCTGGCATTTTATACATAACAGAAGTGCAGTGATGATGCTCATGGTTCTGGAGTCTGGGAAGTCCAAGATCAAAGCTCTAGGTCTGGTGTCTGGTAAGGGCAGCTCTCTGCTTCGTAGATCTGTGTCTTCTATGTGTCTCTACATGGGGGTGTGGTACAGGCTACCTCAAGTCTCCTTTATAAGGGCACTAATCCCGTTCATGACCCCCCAAAGACCCCACCTCCTAATACCACAACCTTGGGGATAACACTTCAACCTGTGAATTTGGGGGGAAACAAACATTCAGGCCACGGCATTCTCCCTCTGATCTCAAAATTCATGTCTTTTTCACATGCATTTAAAAAATACATTCATTCCTTTCCAGTTGCACCAAAGGTCTGAACACCTCCCAGCACCAACTTGAAGCTTTGAGGTCCAGAGTCTCGTGTGAAATCATCTAGGTCAGATGTGGGTAAAACTTGGGATTCACTCCAGGCAAGTTGCTCTCCACCTGTGAACCTGTGTGATCAGACTATGTGTTTCCAAAACAGGGTGGTGGCATGGGTGCAGGATGGACATTTCCATCTCAGAAGGGAGAAATGGGAAGGAAGGAAGGTGTGGCCGGTGTTGAGAAAGATGCTTTAGTTTGATGAGAAAATTCACCAAATCAGGATGATCTGAAACTTGACTTTTCCTTAAGTTCTGATCAGCGTTTGGCACTGGGTCATAGAGGGTAGGACACACATAGGACGTGCCCTTCTCTCATGAGCTTGAGGGTAGGGACACGCACGGGATGTGACCTTTCCTTGTGAGCTTGAGGGTAGAGACATGCACAGGACGTGACCTTCTGTCATAAGCTTCAGGGTAGGGACATGCACAGGATGTGACCTTCTCTCATGAGCTTGAGGATAGAGACACACAGGAAATGTGACCTTCTCTCGTGAGCTTGAGGGTAGGGACGTGCATGGGACATGACCTTCTCTTGTGAGCTTGCATCTGGATGCTGCAGAACACGGGCTTCCTGACTCTCAGGGATGACTTGTTCCAGATCTGACACTGGAAGCCGCTTCTCTTTTCCTCAAGGAGGGGCTTCATGCAACCCCCGAGGTATGGGCAGGACCCCATGGGCTGCAGTGTCATCTCCAGCCCTTCCAGGGAGGGCGGGGGCATCTCAAGGAAGAGAAGTGGAGGCAGTCATTCTGCTGATTAGGGCTCCAGGTACAGACGGCAGGACCAGGTGCGCGTCTGGCTGCCGTGGGCCACCCTGCAGAGAATGTGGAGGGTCTCTCTCCTGGTGGAGTCAGCGGTGTAGACCCGACCAGCTGTCAGGGCCTTGGCAACTCTGGCCCGATAATCCACCAATTCTGTACAAAATACAGAGCAGGAAGTCCGGTCCACTCTTACATTTCAAACATAGCATTTGGGCCCAAATTTAAGCTACTCTTTTTTATTTCCTGTTGCAAACTTTAAAAAATTATTTATGTTTTGCAAACAGTGTTTATGAATGTACATGCACAAATATTGTATATATTTATCACACACAACATTTTTTGTGATATATGTACATTGTGGAATGGCTGAATCAAACTAATTCACATATTCGCAGTCTTGTGTACATGCCATTATGGTGAGAACACTTAAAATGGACTTGTCACAATTTTTGAGAACATGATACACTGTTGTTAACCATACCCCTTCTAATGGAAATTTTGTATCCTTTGACCAACATCGCCCACCTCCGCCTCACCCCAAGGCCCAGCCCCTGACAGCTACCATTCTATTCTCTCCTTTTAAGAGTTCAAGCCTTTAAAATTCCCCATATAAATGAGACCATGGTATTTATTTTTCTGCTTAATATTATGCCCTCTGGGTTCATCTTGTTTTTACAAATGGCAGGATTCCTTCTTTTTCAAGGCTGCATAGTAGTGCACAGTGTGTATAAACCATACTTCCTTTATTCACCTGTCCATCCGAGGGCGCCAGGTAGGCTCCCTGTCTTGGCTATTGTGAATGGGCCTGTGGTGAGCATGGAGTGCCCATGTGTCTATGACACCCCCATCCATTCCCTTTGGGTACATGCCCAGAAGTGGAACTGAGGGGCAGCCTGAAGACTAAAGTCAAACCCGAGCCTTGCTGTAACCTGGCATTTTCAGGGGAGGGACTGGCTCCCAGAGGAGATAATCCAGTGGCTTCTGTCAAGACACAACTGGGTCAGAAAGAGGATGGATGCGAAACAGAATGACATCAAGGTTGTAGTAGTCCAGGCAGGTACCTGGGAGCACAGGGGGCTGCTGGTCTGGGTCTGGAACAGTGGGCAGGTCATTGCAAACAAATGCAGGAAGTCTCATTTGAGTGAGGTTAGTTCTGAGAGCACGTTCGTAAGCCCAACACAGCCTAGATTCCCAATCAACACCATCGGCTATATAGTGCTGTTCTATAAAAGTTTATGATATTTTCACACAAATAATACATTAAAAAACATAAAAAATAGAGACATTTTATTTTATTTTGAGTTGGAGTCTCACTCTGTCGCCCAGACTGGAGTGCAGTGGCTGCTCCCGGCCACTGCAGCCTCCACCTGCTGGGCTCCAGTGATCCTTTTGCCTCAGTCTTCCGAGTAGCTGGAATTACAGGCGTGCGCTATCACGCCCGGCTAATTTTTTGATTTATTGTATTGACAACATTTTAAATCTGCCAGTACAGTCCATGACAATGTATGCCAGAAGTGTGAACTATGTGATTGGACATGTGAACACACGTGCACATCTTTAAGAGTTTGCACTTTGAAGTTTCCTATGTTGGGGATGTGCTGTCCTGCAGAAATGTGACTCCTGCCTGCAGAAATAGCAAGGATTCCAGATAACAAACGCAGTAAGAGGACACCAGCAGGAGCGATCGGCCAAATCTGGGACACGGCCCCTCTGCAGGACCATTGACCTGCCTCTTCAGCAGGTCAGTGGCATGGAAGTGGCAATGGCAGGGCAAGGATTAGTCCAGACTTGAAGAGACTGACCCACCTCACAGAGCGGAATTCCCCCCACCACCTCTCCTCCCTTCAAGTATGCAACATTGCTCAGTGCTCACCACACTGCAGGCCCCAAGCTAGTCTTGCACTGGGGACCCTCCTGAGACATCTCTCCCATTGCCACACCCCTCCCTCCACCATTGCACTGACTCACGCCTTCCTCAACTAGCCATGGAGTGCCCAAATCATAGCCATGGAGTAACACAAACTGCAGTTTTTTGTAGATTCGACATGGAACATGTCAAAGACTAAACATAATGTGTTCACATGAGCTCAGGTGTGCAAAGACCATCTCCTCCAGCTCCAACCGCAATGATGACCTCAGTACTGCACTCAAGGCAAGGGGTCGGTCCTGCACCCCTGCACCTCACCCTCAGGCTCTGGCACAGCGGGGCCCACTATCTTCTGGTGACCTGTGCACAGACAAACCACCAGCCACACAGGGGCTCGAGACAACAGTTGGTTATTGTCTGCCATCATTCTGGATGTGGGTGGGTTTGGCCAAGTTGTCCCTGCCTTGGGTCCTAGAGAGTTGCGTCAGGTGAAAGCTGAGGGTGATGTCATCTTTATTCAGATGGTGGCATCCAGTCTCGATGACTGGGAGCAGCTAGCCATGTCTCTCTCCATGTGGTCTCTCCACATGGCCAGCTTGGGCTTCCTCACACCATGGTGGTCTTAGGGGAATTGGACTTTTTTTTGAATGGGAGTCTCTGTTGCCCAGGCTGGGATGCAATGGCACAATCATGGGTCACAGCAGGCTCAACCTCCTGGACTCAGGTGATCCTCCCACCTCAGCCTCCTGAGTAGCGGGGATGACATGCCTACACCACCACATCTGGTTAATTTTTAAAAAAAAATTTAAGAGATGAGGTCTCCTGTAATCCCAGCACTTTGGGAGGCTGAGGCAAGTGGATTGCCTGAGCCCACGGGTTTGAGACCAGCCCGGACAACTTGGCGAGACCTCGTCTCTACAATAAAAAATAAAAAATTGCTGGGCATGGTAGCATGCATCTGTAGTTCTAGCTACTTGGAAGGGTGAAGCGGAAGGATCACTGGAGCCCAGCAGGTCATTGCTGGGGTGGCCATGAGCATGTGTGCCACTGCACTCCAGCCTGGGCGAAGGAGTGGGACTCTAATTAAAAAAAAAAAGAGAGAGATGAGGTCTCACTATGTTGCTCAGGCTGGTCTTGAACTCCTGGCCTCAAGCAATCTTCCTACTCAGGCCTCCCAAAATTCTGAGATTACAGGAAAGAGCCATGGTTCCTGGACTGGTCACTTGACTTTTTGCATGGCTGCTGGTTCCATTCAGAGCGAGCCTTCCAAGACACCTGGACAGAAGCTGCAAAACTCCTTGTGACAATCTCAGAAGTCCTGCTGTGCCACTGCCACTGTACTATGTTGGTTGAAGCTGCTGCAGTTCAGCTCAGACTCAGGAGGTGGAGGAATGGTCTCTGCCTCTCGGCGTGCCTTGCCGGGTCAAGGAGGGAGAGTAATGGTGTCGCAGCATGTTTCTATTATTTAATCAGATGCCTGTTGTTTTTCTTTTCATTTTTTTTGGTTTGTTTTGTCAGAGTCTCACTCTGTCGCCCAGGCTGGAGTGCCGTGGCATACTCGTGGCCACTACATCCTTGACCTGGTGGATTCAGGTGGTTCTCCTGTCAGCCTACCAAGCAGCTGGGAATATAGGTGTGCACTAGTTACTGGCTAAATTTTTTGATTTATTGTAGAGACAAGATCTCGCCAAATTGCCCAGGCTGGTCTCAGACACTCCTCTTGCCTCGGCCTCCCAAAATGCTGGGGTTACAGGCATGAGCCACTGTGCCTGGCCTCATTTGCTGTATTTTAAGAAAATTTAAAACGTGCCCCCGCCCAGGCACTCCTAGAGGCCACCGAGGTCTGCCTTTGGCTCCTGGCCCAGGTGCTCCGGCATGATCCCATGGGCGTGCATGATCATAGTGTCTAGCCTTGCTCTCATTGCCCATGGCCAGCGTCTCCACTCAGCAGTGTGTGTGTGTGTG
>NW_007074693.1:4004-4439 GCF_000164805.1 Carlito syrichta | reverse complement strand
GGGGGGGGGGGGGGGGGGGGGGGGTTAGTCTTTGCTGCTGCGGCCAGGGGTCAGGGTGATTTGTCTGGATTTAGACCACGAGGGCTGGGAAGGTGGGCCTGGAGTAGGTCGGGCCTTGTCATCAGGGCCTTGTCGTCAGGGCATTGTGTGGAATCGGTTGTTGAGGCATGGGGTCCATGGAGAGTGAAGGGGTCACAAAGACCAGGGTAGGCTGGGCACAGTGGCTCAAGCCTGTAATCCCAGCACTTTGGGAGGCCGAGGTGAGAGTATTGCTGAGCCCACTGGTTCGAGAACAACCTGGGCAACTTGGCGAGACCTCATCTCTACAATAAATCAAAAAAATTAGCTGGGCATGGTAGCATGTGCCTGTAGTTCTGGCTACTTGGAAGGCTGAGGTGGAAAGATTGCCTGAGTCCAGCAGGTTGATGCTGGGAT
>NW_007074693.1:1483-3867 GCF_000164805.1 Carlito syrichta | reverse complement strand
GGGGGGCAGCCACAGGTGTGGCACATACTTTCTCTTTTATGGAAACATCCGTTATTTTCTTAAGAATGGACTTTTAATGTACATTTGTTCTAAACGCTCTCTGCTGACATATCTAATTAAGAACATATAGAATTGCTCTCAGTTCTTCCAATTTTGGAGTTTCATGATCAACCTCCAAAACAATGAGTCAGTGGCCGTCAGAATTCGTGGCCGCCTACCCAGAGCTCTGTGGGAGGGCACCAACATGCAGGAGGGCATCCCTCAATGGGAGGGTGTCAACATACACTGAGGCCTGGGTCCCTGTGGACGGCCAAGTCCAAGGTCCTTGCATCTGGCAAGGTGAAGTTGCTCTTCCCAGATGGCCGACTCTTCCTGGCCTGTTCTGCGCCTACACTGGCAAGCAGTGTAGGAACCATCTTTCTCCAGGTGCAGCAGCCCCTCGGAAGATCTGCCCCATCTTGGGTGCTGATGTGCTGTGTCCTCGTAAGCTGGTCTCCCCATAAGCTAGTCTCCCCAGATGCTCTTGTCATAAGGGCGCCCGGTTCCTGGACCTACCTTCAGAACTCCCCTGCTTGCTCCTTCACCCTGAAGATAAGGCCACCGGTGGGATAGAGACAGTAGCGCTTGGCTTGCAGCCCTTCTGGAACCTCTGTCTTCACGTGGACACCTCACCCCCATGTCTGCCTGGCTGGACTCCAGACCATCTCCTTGGGGCCTTGCACAGAAGGCCCAAAGTTCTCCCCTGCTGTGATCCCAAAAGGGACATTGTGTTGAGCTGTGTCTTTTCTCCGAGTGAAAACTTCTTCCTGACAAATACCCATGTCTCTTTCATGGCTGCTCTTTTATCAGAACCCAAGGAGCTGCAGCAGGACACAGCAGTGTTCAGGGTGAAATGTCCACATTTGCAAATTCCAGGTCCCTCAGCGAGCAATGCCATTCTGCCACCTGGGCCTGAGGCTCTGCGTCATCACCGTACGTGAACACACCAGGAACCTGATCCTGTGGCGGGTGGCTCCCAGGGGAGTGGGGCGAGGACAGTGGGTCCTCACATGCTTCAGTGTCTGGGGCATTTTCCAGTTGAGTCTTGTATAATCCAGAGATGAGCAGGGTTTCAGACCGGCCTTCCAGAGGCTCACATTGCCCTAGAAAACTCTGGGAGGGGTTGTGGTCCTCAAGGCTTGCTGTGGCCGCTGCACCATCCCTGCCCTCCCCTGAGTGCTGGTCCTGCAGGGGCTCCCCAGCTCCCCAGTCATCCCCACCAAGGACCTCGTCCTCAGCCAGAGCCCCAGCATCCTCAGAGCCCGTGGAGCTCAGCGTGAACAGGGATCCCTCATCAGAGTCGACATCACTCTCCAGCGTGGGACCGACAGCAGCCCATGGGACAGCCAGGACACTGCCCTGTCCTGGGGTGATGGCCAGTGGGCCCATGTCTCTGGGCTCACTGTGCGGGCCTGCACTGGGGCAGGCTGAAGGCTCATGCCAGTGACTGGAAGTGGTCCCAGGTATGTCCCTGGGAAGATTCCCCTGCGGGTCTGTGGCTTCTGGGGGTGACTGCTCAGCGCCCCCTCCCTCCCAGCTCTCCCCAGGTCTCAGCACCTCTGTATATGTCAACCTTCTAGAAAGAGAAGCTGCCATCTGTTTGATGAGGGCCGGGGCATATTCACTGGGCTCACTGCGGGCTGAGTAGGAGTCTGTCTCCACTGAGCCAGTCACAGAGGAGATGCCCACAGAGCATGCATTGAGAGGACCATCTGGGGCCACCATTTCATGAGTTTCTTCTCCGAGATTTTTACTGCTGTAGATGTGGTCCTCTGCGGCTGACTGGGGCTCCTGGCTTCTGGTATCTGGGTGTCCACAGAGGACGGAGTGGGCTACACTGTCCCTTCTGCCTCCTGTCCTGGGGTCGGCCACCCATGGGTTTGAGCTCTGCTGACCATCAATCTTGATTCTGTGCATGTCCAGGGCTCTGTGGGGATGGACAGTGGTGTGTGGGCTCGGCTCCGTCACCTGGAAAGGGCCCCGGTTCTCATAGATGTTCAGATCAGGGGAGGCTTGGCCCAGGTGGGTCCTCGGTAGGCCGGCAGGTCTTGCAGCCTCCACATCGTCATAGAAGCCCTCATTGGAGTACGCGGCGTCTGTGCCAGGGCGCCTGGCCCGGCACCTTTGCCACAGCCTGTCCACATAAGGCCTGGTGAGAGCCCCCAGGCAGAAAGCCACCAGGAACGTGATAAACACTGACAGGCAGACGGCCAGGGCCAGGTTCTGGGGTGCAGCCCCTTCCCTGCTGGTGGCGGGTGCTACCCGGGCCTTCCGAGCCCTGCCTGGAGGCCAGAGGCCAGAGCTGGCCCCAGCCTTCCTCCCTGGAAGGTCCAGGCCCCGGCGCC
>NW_007074693.1:0-1012 GCF_000164805.1 Carlito syrichta | reverse complement strand
TCCCTGTCCCCCTTTTGCTACTCTCCTTCCCCCCATCCCCTCCCCTCATCAACCTCCCCTTCCTTCTTCCTTCCATTTCCCTCCCCTCTCTTCCTCTCCCCTCCTTTCCCTTTCTTCCTTCCACCTACCCTCCCCCAAAGCCATCCACCATGGGGACCAGGCTCAGGTCTGCCGCCACAGGCCAGGAGGCCATGGGAGTCTCAGGCTCCCACCTGCCATCGTGGGAGGAAGAGGCCAGGCTGGAGGAACAGCCACCCAGCGTCTCCTTCCTCCATAACCTCAGCTCCTCCAGTTCTCCAGAACATTCCATCAGCCCCTGCAAAGCCTATCTCGGTTCACCCAGGCCTGTGGCGTAGTTTCCTCACCATTCCCAGAGCTGGGAGGCAGCAGAAACATACAGTTTCTCCCCCAGTTCCTGACACACCTCCCTACTTCCCTGCTGCATGCACACACGTGACCCTCTCATGAAGAGAGAAGCAAATGTGGCCTGAAAGACCCTCTCCTGTGACTCACCCCTTCTCCTGGCCAACACCATCCCCCCAACCAGTGGGCGGAGCTGTGTTTTCCCTTTCATGTCAGTCCTGAAAGTTAGGTTTTTTTTTTTAATCTGATTTTTTTTTCTATTTAGGAGTCTGAAATTTAGCTAAGATAGTCAATAGTGGAAAAAAACCTCCCAGAATGTTCACCCCTGGAGCATGTTTCACTCTCTGGGGGAGGGGCAGGGGAAAAGTCAAAGGAAAATGTGCTTTGGAAACTCGAGTGTTCATCTTGTCACATGATCAGAGTGTTGGCAAGTGCTTAAAATAATAAGGTTTTGAGTTTAAAAGTTCTCTATTCGGTTACTTGTTAAGAATTGGAGGCTGGGTTCGATGGCTTGTCATCTCAGCACTTTGGGAGTGCTGTCATCAGCCTGTCATCTCAACACTTTGGGAGGCTGAGGTGAGTGGATTGCCTGAGCCTGCGGGTTCAAGACCCACCTGGGAAACTTGGTGAGACCTCGTCTCTACAATAA
>NW_007074692.1:0-1090 GCF_000164805.1 Carlito syrichta | reverse complement strand
ATTTTCATTTTTTTTTTTTTTTTTTTTTTTTTTTTTAAGTTGGAGTCTCACTCTGTCACCCAAACTGGAGTGCAGGGGCCGCTCCCGGCCACCGCAACCTCGCCTGTTGGGCTCCGGCGATCCTTCCGCCTCAGCCTTCCGAGTAGCTGGAATTACAGGCATGCGCTACCACGCCCGGCTGATTTTTTGATTTATTGTAAAGATGAGGTCTCGCTGCCCAGGCGGGTCTCGAACCCGCGGGCTCAGGCAATCCACTCACCTCAGCCTCCCAAAGGCGCGGGATTACAGGCTGAGCCACCGAGCCCGGCTACAATTTTCATTTTATATTTTCAATTTGTGATACTCTTTCCAGCCCACTAATGTTTTCTTAAGACTTTTCTATTTAATATCCTCTTCTTCCAATATTCCTACTTATTTTTTTTCAGTGTCTTTTAGGGGTTTTTCTCCTTATCACTAACTTCTTCACTTAAGATAATTTCCCTCTTCATCATTTTTTAATCCCTGTTCTTTCTTTGATGTGACTCCAACTTCCTCAATCTATCTCTTTTTCTTTACTCTTCTGTTTTAATTGCATGTGCATCCTCTACAATTTAAAAAAACTCCAGTAGATTTCACAGGAGTTTATTTAATTCTATACATGTGTTTGAATCCCTAACCTCCACTAGTGGGTGAGTAGACAGCATAAGGTAGGGCTTTAGATTTGCTCAGTTAAATTGTTGCTACCCTACACACTAGTTGTGTGGTTTGGCCAAGCTACTCAGTATCTGCATTACAAATAAACTCATCTGTGAAATGAAGATAGTAGTAACATCTACCTCATAAAGTTGTGAAGGCTAACATAGAGGGTTAAAACATGGTTCCTGTTCACAAGAAATTTGAAATCTTTCTATTTCAGAAATGTAAATCGCCCACCCTAAGAAAAGGCTTACTGAAATGAGTACAACATGAAGAAAAGATTTTTAACTTGAAAAGGACTGGTCTCTTAGTCGCATGAAGACTTAGATGAAACCCAATTGACTCAGTGCTAAGTCAGCAACCCCAAGTGGGAAGATAGATATATAAAGGTGTTCCTTAGTTTTTTTTTTTTTTT
>NW_007074691.1:50062-89383 GCF_000164805.1 Carlito syrichta | reverse complement strand
ACACACACACACACACACACACTCACACACATGCAAACACACGCACACACACACCCAGAGACACTCCTGTGAAGCCCAGCAGGCATTCATTGAATGTGGCTTCCCTAGGCTAGGCACCAAAAGGAGAAGAGAATCCTGTCTTGAAGGAACTCCTAGCCTGGTTGAGGGAGCCAGTTCTCATAGGAAAAAATTAATAGCCAGATCATCCCAGAAAATGAAGGGAATGAGCCCTACAGTAGATTAGTAAGAGTTTATCTAAAGAAAGAAGTCGGTTTTATGGTGGTAGGGGAATAGTTGGAAGAAATGCCTGGCGTTCTTTGTCACCTTAGAAGGTGTAGTCTTAAGTGTCCTTAGCATCCCAAGCCATTTAGATTTGGCTTTGGTGAGTGGATCTTCATTTTCACTGCTTTCCTATTTTGAAGCCCCAACAGTTCAGTGGTTCCTTGGTTCTCACACTTAAGTCCTTGACTTGTGAATCTCACAAAGGCTTACAGTGTTCTGTCTGTTTCCTCAAAGCTTCTACAACTACTAAGGGCAGCAAATCTCCTGCAAAGGTGGGTGACGTGGGCAGTAGCAGTACAGACTTTAAGATGGTATCCTCTGGCCTCACTGAAAACCAGTTACAGCTCTCTGTGGAGGTGAGTCCAAGCTCTTCTGACCTCCTAAGGGAGAGAAAAGAGTAGACAGGGTGGATAATGATTTAGCTCTCAGGCTGGGGCTTACTCTTCCTCCCTTTTTCCCAGGTCTTGACGTCCCACTCTTGTTCTGAAGAAGGCCTAGAGGATGCAGCTAATGTGCTATTGCAGCTCTCTCGGGGAGACTCTGGGACACGGGACACTGTTCTCAAGCTGCTACTGAATGGAGCTCGCCACCTGGGTTATACGCTCTGTAAACAGATAGGTAATAACAGGAGTACGCTCCCTCTGTCATAAGACTTGGGTTGTCATTTGTTTTCCTGTGTTCGGTTATTTGAGAGCAAGGCTGAGCTTTTCTTATCCCCACTATCTGGCATACGGCAAGTAATCAGTGCTTAGTGAAGGGAAAAGAGAATGCATGGGAATTGCTGTGCCCCCTTCTCCATTCTGGACACCCACAAGAGCTTCGTGATAAGGCTGCTGAAGCAGCTTCATCACCTCAAATATGTGCCTACACTATGTTAAACCTCAAGAATTATAGAGTCAGAATAATACCCTCTGCTTTTGTGTAGTTTTAAAGGCACAAAAATGCTGAACACTTGCAAATTGCCTAGTTTCTATCATCTTTTTCCCTGTTTTATTGAGAAGAAAGCTAAAGCCTGGGGTAATGAAGTGATTGGTTAAAAGAGTAGAATTTTCTTTCAGTATAGTTTCTCTGCTCTGTCCCACCCCTATTCCAGTCATGGGTCTCCCTAGATCTTGGCTACCTACTAATTCTCCTTGCTGCAGTGTCCCTGAAGCTGAGGTAGGTGTTAAGAGAGTTGATTGGCCTATATACTATATAACTCAGGGTATTCTTTGCTGCATGAGAAACAGTCAGGCCTCTGGCCTCTGACCTTTCTTGGCTGCTACCATTTATTTCACACATACGAGCCAGGCATTGTCTAGGCACTCTACTATGTAATTTTCTCTTAATTTTCACAGCAACCTTATGAGGTTAGGTAGTATTATTACCATTGTTAACTCCTTTGCGACTAGTGACATGAATTTAACGTCATTCCAAATTCTGTTCCTGGTTACCACTGACATGAATTTACCTCATCATGGAAGACTGCCTTTTCAGGTTTATAATCTGAATAAAATTACATAGTATGGAATGCTAGTCAGAATGGTGTCTGAAGCAAATACTGGATATGTCTGCAACTTTCAGCTGTATTGTGAAAAAGGTGACGATTTAGAAAAGACCATTTCACTTGTGCTTAACAACAGAAGTTTGCAGCAACCAGCTTCAGGTTTTTGTTTCTTTGTTTGTTTGTTTTTACCCGCTGTCAGTATTAGGAAAGTAAAAAATGTGCCGGTCACAAATGTGTTAAGGTGGGTGAGCAAACTGGACAGAGTCAATAAATTTGCCTGAGATTACTACAAAACCTTAATAAGTTCAAGAGATACACAGGATTTAGATCGTGGTCTGTCTGGTTCCAAAAGAGATATGTTTTCTCTTCTACACCAAATTGTATTTCATGTAGATTCGACACGTGTCTGTAGCCAGGTAAATGTCCCAGGTGACTGATCCATGACCATACATAATAAGCTGACAGAGCAAAACTCCTGCTTGCTCTGGGTTCTCTGCAGCTGAGCAAAGAAAGTGGCCTAGGCGGGTTTCTTAGAAAGGTTTGGCTTTGGACTATTTCACTAGGGGAAGTCTGAATACTTGTTGGCTCCTATACCTACCCAGGTACCTTGCTGGCCGAGCTGCGGGAATACAACCTGGAACAGCAGCGGCGAGCCCAGTGTGAAACCCTCTCTCCTGATGGCTTACCCGAGGAGCAGCCACAGACCACCAAGCTGAAAGGCAAAATGCAGAGCAGGTGGGTGGTAGCCACCCTTTGGCGAGGTTCTCAAATCTGGGACATTCTGAAAGATGGCTCTTGCTGGTTTCCTGGTCTTTTGTTTCTCTGGGCGATTTTCCTGTCCTGTACACACTTGACCCACTTTTTTCTACTTGTAAGATTTCCTCCTGAGGTTATTTACCCCTCTGGTTGACACCAGGAAGCCCTGCTTGCTCTGGGTGTTTATGCTTTGATGCTGTCAATATACGAAAGCCACCTCTACACTATCTAGGTTTGACATGGCTGAGAATGTGGTAATTGTGGCATCTCAGAAGCGACCTTTGGGTGGCCGGGAGCTCCAGCTGCCTTCTATGTCCATGTTGACATCCAAGACATCTACCCAGAAGTTCTTCTTGAGGGTACTGCAGGTCATCATCCAGCTCCGGGACGACACACGGCGAGCTAACAAGAAAGCCAAGCAGACAGGCAGGCTAGGTATGGAACTAGAGTGTCCAGTTGAGGGGCAGGGTTGGTGGTGGAGAAGCCAGAGTCCCTGGAGGGGCAGAAGTTAACATTCTGTCTCCCTCTTCTTTGATCTTTCCAAAAGGAAAATGATCCTTTAAAAAAATGTTGATGGCTGTATGCTGTATCTCATTCAAGCTGTCTGCATAGGAAATTCATTAGGGGAAGTGGGAATTAAGGGGTAATGGACATCTGGCAGGAAATTTGGGGACCAACCTTTTGCTGAACAAGACTTAACTCACTGGGTGTACCTCCTTTCTGCTTCCTGGATCACTTCTAACTAAAACACTGCAGCCATCCTGTCTCAGCCATGGCCTGCCAAATCATTTGCCCTTTTTCCTCCTGTCCCACAGAACACTCTTACATAAAACCATCCGTCTGTCTGGCACCATGCCCATGCCCCCTGGCCTTATCTGTAACGGTAAATCTTAGTGCCTGATGATGAGTACTCTGAAGCTGTCTGAACTCAAAGACTTCAGCAAGACGCCCTGTGGCAGCCCAGGAGATAGAAGAGAATATTGGGCAATCCCTCTTCCTACCTTTATATCTTGTCTTCCTTTTTTTCTTTCTCTCAGGTTCCTCCGGTTTAGGCTCAGCTAGCAGCATCCAGGCAGCTGTTCGGCAGCTGGAGGCTGAGGCTGATGCCATTATACAAATGGTACGTGAGGGTCAAAGGGCGCGGAGACAGCAACAAGCAGCAACGGTTAGCATGATGCCTGTGGCCCCTCATTCATTTGTCTCTCCCCTCATCCCCCCACCATGTCATCAGTGGGGTTTCACTGCCTTTTACCTTGTATGCTTTTGCATTAAGTTTGCTATATGAATGCTTCTGGACAAAGGAGTTACTTTTGGTGTTTTCCTATTTGTGGATTGGTTTATTGGTTTGGTTTTTGAAGTTTGATTTAATTTAAAGCTTGGCTGTCATAATCCCACTCCCAGCTATTCAGTCAATTGTGGCGCTTTTGCAAACTGGCTAATGCTAAGTGTATGGGTTCTGAGGGGATATGGGATGAAGATTTTTTTCAGTCTCATGGGACAATGCAGGTACATCAGAGACATCTCAGGAATCCTACCCTTGAAACTCCCCCAAGCTTGATACACCTCCCATGTAGCCACTTTCATTGGGGTTCTCCCTTCACCTTGGCCTTGGCCTTTGCCTTTGTTCTCCATAATCCCTAAGTATGCAGGCACATTTTGGAGAAAACTTTCAAGGTACTTAACTAGTCAGCTCAGTTGTTGGGATCCCAGCACATAGTGACTGCAAAAAAAGCTAGGCATCACATAAGTATGCTATGGCACTCTCTCATAGTTTTCCTGTCCTTGTAACATGCTAGTCACCATCCCAAGATTCAGGAAATAAGGTATCCTGAGACCTGGCTTTTCTTTGTGTATAATTACTATTGGTTTTTCATAGAGAACGCTGTGAAAATCCTAGAAATTGGGAGCAGTGACTCTAGAAAGGGAAAATAGAGGTGTTATTCTATAGTAATTTTTTCTGCCCAGTTTATTTTCCATCACCCAATAAGACATTGACTTTTAAAATAATCCCACCCATGAGAAGTTGCTCTAATTCCCCTATTATTTTCCTTTCTGTTATCAGACAGAAAGAGCAAACCTACCTTCTGTCCGTCTGAGTTACATACACATACACAATATATACATATACACATGTATATACATATAGAACACCTGTCCTAGAAGAAGACTTGAAGTCTGTATCCAAGAGGCTGGTTCTGACTTAAGCACAGGTCTGGAGTAGAGTGCAAAAAATGTAGGCATCTAGGGAGCTCTTTGAAAAAGCTTGCAAAATTCAGGGTGGCGGACAGCAAAGGAGGTGGGAAAGCCATCCTTTTGTCCTGGATAGCTACAGTTCCCTGATCAAATATGGAATGCTTCCTTTCTAAGCTCAGTGTGTAAGAAATGGAGGAGCCAACCTCTAGCCTGTTCCTGAGGAAAGCAGAGTTATACCCTTTATGTGACTTTATCTCCCTTTTATTCAGTCGGAGTCTAGCCAATCAGAGGCATCTGTGCGGAGGGAAGAGTCACCCATGGATGTGGACCAGCCATCTCCCAGTGCTCAAGATACTCAGTCAATCGGTCAGTACTGTTTTCTATTTCCAGCCAAGCAAAAAGGAGAACCAATATTATGGAATGTCTACTGGATCTCAGTGTTTTCCCATTTGTTGAAGTGAACACAAGTTTCTGTAAATGTTAGCCAGTGTTTGATGACCAAAGGCACATAGCAATTCCTATAGTAAAGAAACTATGGTAGGATATTCCATGTAGGGATGGCATGTGTTTTAAATCTTGGCTCCCTCATAAGTCACTCATACAAGGGAGGGACCCAAAAAATGTATAATCTATTTTTTTTTAATTGTGTATTTATTCTTACATGTTTAAACCAGTCACCTTCAAAGTACTCTCCATTTGACCGTTTGATGCACTATACCTATTGAGATGCTTTTTCTGCTGCTCAAAACATTTTGATGCCTTTTGGTGCTTCTGCCGTTTTTTGTTTCACCTCTTCCACATTGGCAAAACATTTCCCTTTGAGGGCTTTTTTCATCTAGGGAAACAAAAAAAAATCACTCGGGGCCTTGGATGAATAGGGAGGGTGGGGCACGGGAGTCATGCAGTTTTTGGTTAAAAACGGCTGAACACTTAGCGTGGTATGGGCAGGTGCTTTGTTATGGTGGAAGAACCAGTCACTTGCATGCCACAGAAAAATTCGCTGAGGCTGAAATGCAGCCTCTCACAATGCTAGCAGGTACACTGATGCTGATCGGTTCCTAGAACACTTAACCTAGTAGGGAAAGCCTGTACTACAAGGGTCTCGCCCTCTTAAAAGATAGTTCCTGGATTTGGGGGGGAGGGATTCCCTCTATACATGCAATACTTTTTGGTACCCTTTTAACACATTCTTGTGGACTAAGTAGTGTTCTCATAGGACAACCATTGTTGTACTGCTGTGTTAAGTCATTTACTATTCATCAGGACTTTGAGAGATAGATGTTATTCCCTTGTTCTATATTCACTTTCTTTTGCCCAAGGTCACTTTAAAATCTGCAAGTGCCAGAGCCAGGATTCAAACCTAGGGCTGTCAGAGCCTTGAAGAATAGTCAGGATTTGGGTAGATGATGAAAGCAGAGGTTGGGAAGAAACCCAAACTAGGCAGGTGTGTGGTGGGGAAAGACATATGGAGTGGGGAGGGTTGGCAAAGAAACAGTTGTTTTCTTCCCCACCCAGCTGGTAAGGCTGGGTCTTGCTGCTTGGCTACTAAGAAGAGTTTAGAATAAGCCTCCAGTGGGTACTAGGAAAAGTAACAGCCATGGAGAGCCGTCTGTCACACTATGGCTTCTCAAAGTTTTAAACTTTCCCAGGACAAGATGACTAATTCAAAAGGCATCAGATTTAAGTCAGATCTAGTTTGGCCCTGTCGATTGGAAAATAAAATAAGGAAAAGGCAGCCAAGGGCAGCTGTCAGAATTCAGTGAGGATAGTGTCCTAAAACATACTTTGTGAGCTGGAAGGCAACCATCCAAAGTTCCTTCATTGTTGCATTACCCTTAGATAATCTGTAGGCTCTCTGGGAGCTAGAGAGGCAATAATTAGACTAGCACCATTCAGTAGAACTTTCTGCAGTAGCCACTAGCCACATGTGACTTTTGAGCACTTGAAATGTGATTAGTAAAACTGAGGGACTGAATTCATTGTTTTATTCATTTAAATTTAAATGCCATTCAGTGCCAACCTACACCTTGTTTTCAGGTGTTGCTCAGTGAGTAATACTCAGTGGCCAATGAGTCAGCCTATTTGATCTGTCTAGTAGCCTGTACATTTGGTCTGGGAAAAAATCTAAGTAAAGGGAAAACCTTGAGGCTTCCTGACTCTCCTTATTGTGTACCCTGTAGCCTCAGATGGGACACCACAGGGGGAGAAGGAAAAGGAAGAGAGGCCACCTGAATTACCCCTGCTCAGTGAGCAGCTGAGCCTGGACGAGCTGTGGGACATGCTGGGGGAGTGTTTAAAGGAGCTGGAAGAATCCCATGACCAGCATGCGGTGCTAGGTGAGTTGTGATCCGAGGGCCCAGGTCCCAACCCACTGGTCTTGTCTTCTCTGGTACTTTTTCTGCCAGCTTAATTTTCTTCCTTCCAGGTTAGTCTGTAATAAAAATTCAAAGGATTATTTTTTTCCCTGACCTCAGTATTATAAAAAAGATTTGCTTTTACTTGTAATAGCTGGTGTCTTTTATCACCCTGGAATCGTTCGTAATTTCTTCTTTCTTTTTTCTTTTTTTTTTTTTTTTGAGTTAGAGTCTCACTCTGTCTCCCAGACTGGAGGGCAGTGGCCGCTCCCGGCCACCGCAGCCTCGACCTGCTGGGCTCCGGCGATCCTTCCACCTCAGCCTTCCGAGTAGCCAGAATTACAGGCACGCGCTACAATGCCCGGCTGATTTTTTTTTAATTATTATTATTGTAGAAATGAGGTCTCACCAAGTTGCCCAGGCAGGTCTCAAACCCACGGGCTCAGGCAATCCACTCGCCCCAGCCTCCCAAAGCATGGGATTACAGGCTGAGCCACTGAGCCCGGCTCTTCTTTCATATTTATTGTTGCTATTTGTTTATGAAGGCAAAGAGATTTATATGTTAAGGCGTGGAAAGTAAAATGTCACTTTCTTGTCATTCCTACCCCCAGTGCTACAGCCTGCCGTCGAGGCCTTCTTTTTGGTCCATGCCACAGAACGGGAGAGCAAGCCTCCTATCCGAGACACCCGCGAGAGCCAGCTGGCACACATTAAGGACGAGCCTCCTCCACTCTCCCCTGCCCCCTTAACCCCAGCCACGCCTTCCTCTCTTGACCCATTCTTCTCCCGGGAGCCCTCGTCTATGCACATCTCCTCAAGCCTGCCCCCTGACACACAGAAGTTCCTTCGCTTTGCAGGTACAGGGAACTCTTAGGCCATCAGGTGTAAAAGGCTTTATTTTATACAGGGTATTTTCTTTTTTTATGAGTTGAAATCTCACTCAGTCGCCCAGACTGGAGTACAGTGGCCGCTCCCGGCTACCGCAGCCTCGACCTGCTGGGCTCCAGTGATCCTTCTGCCTCAGCCTTCCAGTAGCTGGAACTACAGGCGCGCACTACCACGCCCAGCTAATTTTTTGATTTATTGTAGAGATGAGGTCTCACCTGCCCAGGCGGGTCTCAAACCCACGGGCTCAGGCAATCCACTCACCTCAGCCTCCAAAGCGCTGGGATTACAGGCTGAGCCACCGAGCCCGGCTTATACAGGGTATTTTCATACAATTTGTCCTTAGCTGATTCTGTAGAGAGAAGGAGAGAACATGTGTGTGTGATGAAAAGTGAGGTGTATATATGACCCTAGTGAGGTTAGTAGGGTCCTGCTCTGGGATTATCCTGAGGCCATGGGAAACTAGGTAGAGATGGAAATGCTCAGGTTTATTCACACCTCAGGGTTGACCCCTGGGACCCATGATGTGCTGATTCCTGCTGTTATTTCTCCCCCTCAGAGACTCACCGCACTGTGTTAAACCAGATCTTACGGCAGTCCACCACCCACCTTGCTGATGGACCTTTTGCTGTCCTGGTAGACTACATCCGTGTCCTCGACTTTGATGTCAAGCGCAAGTATGTGCCCTGGATGTTGGTGGAGGAAATGAGAACTCCCCTCCCAGAAAGAAGCCAAAGGTGCTTCTAGGGCCAGAAGTTTCCCTTGGTGGCAGCACTTAGAATGTTGCTGGTGGGAAAGGAAGAGACTCAGTTTTGCCACTGACAACCGTTATGCTTAAATACCTCCTGGCCTTTTCCACCCTGCCTCCATTTTTCATCAGCTAAATGAGAGCCACATGATTTCTAAAGTCCCATTCTGTCCTTTGGGGTGGTGTAGGAGGCACAGGTGGCTGTAGGACACTGGCATCGGGGGGAGGGGGGTTTCCACAACACTCCTGGAGTCATCCCTACTCCTTTTCCCCTTCCTGTGCACATATATGTGCTTATCTGCTTGTGGCAGAAATTCCATGCCACAGTCTCTATAGGCCCTTATTCAGTGGAGATGGGAAAAGTCTAGAGTTGGAAATGAATGAGCTATCTCTTCCAGCTACTACAGGGCATTTCCCAACAGGTGGGGATCAGAGGTTAAAGTACTTGGAGGATGGAAGGAGCATCATTGTGGGTCTTCATCCTAATCAAACAAATGAGTTGGCTTTGCCACCCCCAATCTTGCTTTTCTTCCTTTCCTGACTCCCAAGATATTTCCGCCAAGAGCTGGAGCGTTTAGATGAGGGGCTCCGGAAAGAAGACATGGCTGTGCATGTCCGCCGTGACCATGTGTTTGAAGACTCCTATCGTGAACTGCATCGCAAATCCCCTGAAGAAATGAAGAATCGATTGTAAGGGCCTAGAAGACCGGGGGTGGGGGGAACCCTTTCTACACAGTGACGATGGCTTGCTCTGGCCTCAAATTTAGAGAGATTCTGCTCCTTAACAGGAATCCCTGCTAGGAATCTGGCTTAGATGATCTCACTGATCTGTCTCCTGAGCCTAGTCTGCTGGCTGGCCTTTTGGCTGAGCTACCCAACAATTCCCAGACAGACAGAAAAGTCTTTGGTGTTTACAAGGATACACCTGATAGTTCATGACAAGAGCTTTCACCATTGTTAGACTAGGAATGGGAAGTCTGCTGAGCAAATAGTACTCTGGGTTGGGGGAGTTTGCATTTGCATGGGTGGCCCCCACCAAATTGATAACTAACTGCTCTCTAGTGATTCTGAAGCCACCTTGAGGAGATTGGCAGTTTGCAATACCAAATGTAGGAGCTGATGAAATGAAAGACATACTGGAGTAGTTTGATTCCTCCCCCTCCCTCATGGTATATACTCAACATCCTCGTAACCATACAAGAAGTCAAGGAGTCTTCCTAGACAGATTGCCATGCTCCTCCACCACTTTAGAGAAATTGAATTCTAAGCTTAGTTCTCTCTAATATCACTTTTCTCCCCAATTCCCCTAAGTGAGGCCTCGTTTAGGCTCTTACACCTTTGCTATTGGTGTTTTCTGGAATATTGATGAACCTTTCCTGATATTTCAGGACATCTCCTCTGTCAGTGATGCATTCTTTTGTCCTAGATCCCCACCCTACCTCTAG
The DNA here is from genome assembly GCF_000164805.1 of Carlito syrichta. Classification (NCBI taxonomy): domain Eukaryota; kingdom Metazoa; phylum Chordata; class Mammalia; order Primates; family Tarsiidae; genus Carlito; species Carlito syrichta. The sequence continues at coordinate 79,234 of NW_007074691.1, read as the reverse complement.
GGTCTCCTGGCATTCTTTGTTCACCTCTTCATCTGACACTGCTCCCCAAATACTATTATTTCACAGCCTCTCACTCAGGCGGGTAATGCTGTGCCAATGACTGAATTTATTCTGGGCTTTTCAGTACAGCTCTAGTCTGTTTCTGCTCTCTTCTGCAGGTATATAGTGTTTGAAGGAGAAGAAGGACAGGATGCTGGAGGGCTCCTGCGGGAGTGGTATATGATCATCTCTCGAGAGATGTTTAATCCTATGTATGCCTTGTTCCGTACCTCACCTGGTGATCGAGTCACCTATACCATTAATCCATCTTCCCACTGCAACCCCAACCACCTCAGCTACTTCAAATTTGTTGGACGCATTGTGGCCAAAGCTGTATATGACAACCGCCTCCTGGAGTGCTATTTTACTCGATCCTTCTATAAACACATCTTGGGCAAGTCTGTCAGGTGAGAATGTGACATAGCCCTGGAACTGTCCTCAGCCCTGGGAGTCGTATCTTTTTTTTCTCATGTATCCCATCCCTATGCTGCCTGCCCCCTGCCCACCCTCCTAACCCTGACACTGTATAATTGTGTTTATCTAGATACACGGATATGGAGAGTGAAGATTACCACTTCTACCAGGGCTTGGTTTATATGTTGGAAAATGATGTCTCCACACTAGGCTATGACCTCACCTTCAGCACTGAGGTAGGTCAGGAAACCCCAACCAGTCTAGAAGATTCATTCTGGGGTCACCTTAAAACTGGCACTAGATAACCTCTCATGGTCATAAGGAAGCATTTTGACTTAGTAAAGCCCCATCAGGCACAGAGCAGTAGGTATCTATGACAGACATCACGGACAAAAACTAGAATTTTTAAAACAGTCCAAACTTTTCCTACCTTCACCTTTATTTTTTTTTAAGTGCTCTAGTACATAATTCTTCATTCCTAACGGTTACAGAGAAATTGTACAAATAAAGATAAACAGGAAAAAATATTTAAGATTACTCTTCCCCAAATTGTTTTCTGTAAAAATTATGTTGTGTTACATATGTTAGCCATGCCCTTTTCCCTTTCACCATTGAGTTGCCTTACTCTCTGCCTTCTTTGTATGTCTTAGAGCCAGAGAGTAATTTCCATCTTTCCTACTTTCAGCCTTTGCCAGGGGAGTTGTGAGCTAATAATTAATGAGAAAAGTCACTGTTTTGTATGGACGTAACTTGTCACTCTGCCCAAGACATGGCAAGGAAATTTGGTGTGTTCCCAAGTATCTGTGTTCCATCCTAGACCAAGCCTGGCAATGTATGATTGGCATTTTGATTGTTCTAGGTCCAGGAGTTTGGAGTCTGTGAAGTTCGTGACCTCAAACCTAATGGGGCCAACATCTTGGTAACAGAGGAGAATAAGAAGGAGTATGTACACCTGGTGTGCCAGATGAGAATGACAGGTAAGAGAAACATCCCTTAAATCTCCAGGTGCTCAATATGGGAAGAGGTCAAGCTTCATTCTTTTCCCAAGCATTTTTTGTTCTTATCATCTGACACAGCCACAAATGCCTTGCACAAAAGGAGTCAAAAATACTTCATCCTCTCTCATACAGGGTCCTGGAAACAATGATAGTTGTTATAGGCAGATCAGTCAGCATCCTAGTAGCATTAGGAACCTGATGGGGATCTCTTGCCTCTGACAGTTGTGTGAGTTAAGAAGCCATGTGGCTTTTTGGTTTTCTTTCCAGGAGCCATTCGCAAGCAGCTGGCGGCTTTCTTAGAAGGCTTCTATGAGATCATTCCAAAGCGCCTCATTTCCATCTTCACTGAGCAGGAGCTAGAGTTGCTCATTTCAGGACTGCCCACCATCGACATTGATGATCTGAAATCCAACACTGAATACCACAAGTACCAGTCCAATTCGATTCAGGTAAGCTGCTGCTGGCGTTCTTTCTCTCCCCTCCCCCACCCCATATGGTCCTCTTACCCTAGGCAGTGCTAGTTCTTACAATACATGATAACCAATACTCTTAGAGGAAAATGGTTGTGGATAACAGTTTGCCTGTGTTCTTCATTTTTCTAAAGCATATTTTCAGATGGTATTCTTGCTCATCTCACGAAGGAAAGGACTGAAGCCTGTCCCATGGAAGGGATTTGCCCAAGATTTTAAGTCCCATCCCATTTCCCAAATTCTATCCCCCGCCCTTACCCTTTCTAGGAGCTCACTACCTAATGCCAGCTTCTTGTGTCCCTGCAGATCCAATGGTTCTGGAGAGCATTGCGTTCTTTTGACCAAGCTGACCGTGCCAAGTTCCTCCAGTTTGTCACAGGTACTTCCAAAGTGCCCCTGCAAGGTTTTGCTGCCCTCGAAGGCATGAATGGCATTCAGAAGTTTCAGATCCATCGAGATGACAGGTCCACAGATCGCCTCCCTTCAGCTCACACGTGGTAAGAGGAAGGTTTTGTTTCCCCTTTTCAGCCAGCACTAAGATTGAGCTTGCATCCTTGATGCCTCCTAGGCCCCTACCCAAGGTTAGGAACACAAATATGACCCAGTCCATGGCCAGGCACAGTGGCTCATGCCTGTAATCTCAGCACTTTGGGAGGTCAAGATGAGAGGATCTCTTGAGCCCAGGAGTTTGAGACCAGCCTAGGCAACATAGCAAGACCTCATCTCAAAAAATAAAAATAAAAAAGAATTAGCCAGGTGTGGTGGCTAATTCCAGCGACTCAGGAGGCTGAGGTGGCTCTCCTGAGTCCAGTGTCGAGGCTGCAAGTGAGCTGTGATTGTGCTACTGCACTACAGCCTGGGTGAAAGAGTGAGACCCTGACTCAAAAAGAAAATGGCCCAGCCGTGGACCTTGGATAGCTCACAATTTGGTGGTTTTATGAAGAAGATGATAGGTGAGATTGATGGGCTAAACACAGAGTAGGGGTTGGGAAGACATTGGCAGGTGAACACCACCAGACAGCATGGTGTATTCCAGAGCTCAGCATGGCTGAAGGGGAATTGTAGGGGGCAGTGGGCTGAAAAACTTAGCGAAGGTCAGATCATAAGTGGCCCTGAATGCTTCTTTAGAGCTTGCATCTTAGCCTGTAGATGAGGCCATGTTGTTTAAAGAGCAGTGACAGGATCAGATTTATGTTATTGGTACCTCATGGCCGGTTTTGGAGACCAGATAGAGGCGGGAAGACCAGGCTGGGGCAAGATTGGGAGTCAGAAGAAGCAAGGAGTAGGTTCCCTTAGGGAGGGAGGGGTCACTGGGCACCATGGCAACACAGGGATTTGGTTATCATCTTTTGTCACAGTCTGATCTTTCTTCTTTCCCTAGTTTTAATCAACTGGATCTGCCTGCCTATGAGAGCTTTGAGAAGCTCCGCCACATGCTACTATTGGCCATCCAGGAGTGCTCTGAAGGCTTTGGGCTGGCCTAATAAGGCCCTGCCCACCTCTGTGGGGGTTTTTCTACCATTGTTGGACCTGGGGAGGGGGGAAACTAAAAAAGAACCAGAAAGAAATTGTCAAAAACCAATAAATGAAATCCACCAACTCACCATGTGTGTGTCCCAGCTGCCCCATCTTCCCCAGCTCATACCTTTTCATCCTCTCCTGTTCATCCTCTCTTCCTCTCCCATTTCCTCACCTTCTCTCTTCTTTCCATGCCGTCCATGATCCCCACCCCATGTGTTTAAAAGGCAGTAGCCTTTGCAGGGACCTGTTTGTCCCAACTGTTTGAACAGTGTGCTCCTCAGATTCTGTGTTCAGAAGGATTTGCTGCATTGAGACTTGAAACCTTTGGATAGGAGAAAAAATTATATATATATATATTTTTTTGTTCTGTTTGCATTTCTTAATTTGTGCTTGGAATGTGTTGATGTGCACAGCTAATGATTCAATGCGAGACAAGATTGGCGTCTGTGTTGTGGAGGTTTCAAATAAAGAGCACTCTTCATAACTCACTTTTCACAATGGAGTTTTTTTCCAACTTAAAAAACTCTTTAAGTACATGCTAGACATCTGGAGAAAAGACCCAAATGGACTCTCCAGAAAACCACCTTTGCCCTACCTACTCACCCAACTGCCTCCACCACTGGTGCAACTTCTTCCTTCAAAGTTGGTTTCACCACAGTCAGTAGAGATCAACAGCCACCAGGAATTGTGGGGGGAGTCTGTTTTTTAGAATGGGATCTGCACTTGGGGACGGTGATGGTGTTAGAGATTGCAACCAAGGATAAAGCATCACCTTGCTCCAGGGGAACAAACTGCAGCAGGTTGTACAAAGCATTCAGAGAGCTCAACCAACCAAGGTTTTTATTTTGGTGAGCCTTTATAACAGTCTCAAGTCTGGGCTCAGTTTAAAATTTTGATTTCTTATTAATGTTTTAGTTCATCTTTAATAAATTTTAATAAGTAAATAATTTGAGTAGCTCTCCAGAAGACTCTCTTTGTTTTTTTGTTGTGTTTCCCTCTTGTCATCTGTCTACCACCTTGTAGTCTCTTGTGGTTTTTATTCCATCCAGTGCTTAAAGCTGATCTAAGGGCTTCAGTGGGCCAGGCACAGTGGCTCATGGACTTTGGGAGGCCAAGGCAGGAGGATCACCTGAGGCCAGGAGTTCAAGACCAACCTGGGATATGTAGTGAGACCCCATCTTTCTCTATATAAATTGGGGGGACTTTGGTTCCAACCTTCAAAGAAAAAAATAATAAAAGATTAGTTAGAAAAATAAACCCAAGTGGTGCTTGCTTTGTGTGGTTTATCTCATTCTCTGCAGCACTACATCAACTGATTTTTCCTTTTGGCCTTGCCCCAAAGTATGAGCCTAGGAAATCCAGGAGTGTGTCCTGATCCCCTGGTCTTGGAGCAAAGGCTGCTAGCCATTTCCCCCTTCTTTTCAATATTCCCACTCTTCTGTACGTGCCCTGCTCTGACAACTGAAAAAACTGGTAAATCGCCCCTGTTCCTGATACTGAGCTTCTAGTCAGGGAAGGAAACAGTGACTCATTTTGTGACATGTAGAAAGGGATCTCTGGATGCAGAGAGCTGGTACCAGACCTAGCCTGGAGAATCAGAGAAGGTTTTCATTGCACTTGACTTGGGATCCTAAAGCTGTGTGTGGAGTTGAGATTAAGGAGGGAAGGATCACGTGGGTCAAGGCCGCAGAAGTTCAGTTGCTAGGGTGTGACTTGAGCCAGGGGATGGTGGCCTGAGGTGAGACTGAGAGTCCAGTGGGACTTTACAATGGAAAGGATAAGCAGATTAGGATTTGTCAGTTACAATTAAGAACTGGTTCTTTGAAATAAAGTAGAATAAAGCTCTGACATAAGTTGGAAAGAAAAGGGGTGCATGAGTTGGTGGTAGAATGTGGAAGCTGAGGAATACAGATGGAATAATCCTGAAAGAAATGGAAGCAAATCGAATCCAGTGGCATACTGCAAAAACACAGTCAAATATGACTTGCCTCTGAGATATGAGTGTGGTGTGATATTCATCACCTCAGTGTCAAATGAGGGGAAAAAAACCTGTCTGTCTGTAGATTTACTAACATTCAGTAGTCATTCCTGGTGACTTTTAAAAGCAAAGGTCCTGCCTTGCATAAGGTAGTTTCAGACCAACAGCCAATTTTACACTTGAAGCATAAGGTGACCAGTTATCATTAACACAGTTCTGCTATTCTGCACTGTTCTAACCATTTCAGTAAAGCAAGGAACAAAAAATACAACTTGAAGAGAAATCATTTGCTAGTGAAAGAATCAACTGGACCTTAAAACTGAGTCCAGCAAGAAACCTGGTTATCATGAACAAGAGATTCAGTCACATAAATGTATCGTTCAACAGAAGTAGTAATAGGAGTTATACAATGGAATCCTGTACAGTAGTAAAAACAGGTCAATTGCATATGTCAATGTGCACAATCTCAATGATGGCTTCAGGAGAGTACATAACTATGAGACCTGTCTAAAAGTTGAAAAATAATACTTATGAAGAGTGAAAAGCCACAATGGCAAGATCCTGCACGTTGGGGATATGGGGGTAGACAGGAGGGAATGTTGCTGGGAAGAGGTACATTACACAGGGCTTCAACTACATTGGCAATATTTTATTAAACTGGGTGGTGCTAGGTATATGGGTGTTCATTATAATACTGTATATATGATAATTTATAACTTACACATCTGATACGTCCCATAACAGCTGTTTTGAGATACACAATTTTAAAATTCACAATGCATTTGAGGTAGGTAGCAGGGCCTGTTAAATAAAAATTATAGGAGGCCATTGTTTTGGACTAAGCTCCTGCACTAGGCCCCAACAAACCAAACTAAAAATCAAAAGAGTCACCCATACTAAAGTTCCACTCCACCAAACCTGAACTAAATGACTTGATCTTCCATCAAATCAGGAGAGAACAGCCAATTTCCCAAACAGGCCAGTTTACATCTTCAATCTACATGTTAATTAAGTTCTGTTTTCATCCTTACGTGAAAAAACAGTAGCCTGAAATAACCTGATGTTAATCAGTTACTTTTCTATTGCACTGTCTCCATGCAGTGCACTAGGATTGCACCTGTGAATAGTCACTGCACTCCAACCTGGGCAACATAATGGGACCCTGACTAAAAAAAAAAAAAAAAATTGAGATTGCCTAATTTCTAAAGATCTGAGTATTCTACCTCCTGGTAGACCTGCCTTTTTCATGTAACGTTTCTGGCCCCAGAGGCTACAAATATTTACCAAAGTTGCAAAATCTTGCTAAAGGTAATTCAGAATTACAGTGGTCATTATATGAAATGTTCCAAAAGAACCAGACTATCTAATAAATACACTTGAATTCCAAGCCTCCTGAATTAGGCAGAGAATGGGATTCTTATTGATACTCAAAAATCTCAAATAGACAACAGGATTCTAAAATCTTTTTAAAAAGACCCATTTCACAAAGCTGATGAAAATCTGGAAATGCAAAACATTCCCCATACAAAGATAGAACTGACATGACTCCTACTGCCCCCCTCTATCCTACTTTGAATATTCACAGTGTACTCCTGAATATTCACAGTCCACAAACTCAATTGCCTTTATATGTTTCCTTATAAAGAAACAAGCAGCAAACTGTTTTAACTATTTCCTTATCAGAACCACCAAAAATTCAGGACATAATAGCCAAGTGACTTACACTCCCTAGACAAAAACAGAACTCAAGGCCATAGTTTTAAGATATTTTCATAAACCTAGGCAAGAGCTTCAAAAGTTTTCTGAAGAGTTAATGGTCTTAATTATAACTTACTACCCCAGGATATCTGACTTCTACCACTAACAAATGCACATGTTGGTGGAACCTGGGGAGGCCCAAATGGACAAAGGAGGTTATTACAGACTGCCTAGGTTCTTATGCCCACTGCCTAGAAAAAAGCCAAGATTGACTCAGCCAATAATGTAGAGAAAGAGTTTAAACTTGCAAAGCAGCTGAGCAAGGGGAATGTGAGATATTTCTCAAAACCACCTCACCGAGAATTCAGAGGCTAGGGTTTTTAAAGGGAATTTCGTGGTCAGGGCTAGGGACTACTGATTGGTTGGGAGTGTCATGAGGGATGTCAAAACTGTCTTCATGTCACAGAGCCGGTTTCTGAGAGGGGGCATCACAGAACCAGTGGAACCAGCTTCCTGTTGTGTGTTCTGGGCCCAAGTTGGGCCTCAAGTCCCTCAGAGTACAAAGTCTGCAAAATATCTCAAATACCATTCTTTTTTTTTTTTTTTTTTTTTTTTTTTTGAGTTGGAGACTCACTGTCGCCCAGACTGGAGTGCAGTGGCCGCTCCCGGCCACCGCAGCCTGGACCTGTTGGGCTCTGGCGATCCTTCCGCCTCAGCCTTCCGAGTAGCCGGAATTATGGGCATGCGCTACCATGCCCAGTTGATTTTTTGATTTATTGTAGAGATGAGGTCTCGCTGCCCAGGCGGGTCTCGAACCCGTGGGCTCAGGCAATCCACTCACCTCAGCCTCCCAAAGGCGCGGGATTACAGGCTGAGCCACCGAGCCCGGCTCTCAAATACCATTCTTAGGTTTTAAAATAGATACCACCTATAAAGTAAGTCCCCATGACCATCAGCTACTAGTCCCTGGGCAATTATAGAGGTAGTTTAGGAGGAAGGTATGCAGGAGGTGGGGGTCCCTGGAGATTGGAGCCACTTCTGTTCTTCAACCTCTGCTTTTGTTGTCAAGAAGATCTATGTAATCTGAGGGCCCATTATTTAAGACAAAATATGCTTATCAGCTTTGTGGAGCAGCTTCCTCCTCCTCGGGTCAGGGCATGATGATAATCAATTGCCCTCTATTGGAATGAAATCAAACTTAGAAACAACAGATTTGTTAAATTGTAACCATAGCTGCAGGTTTTTCAGAGATCAGGTCTCTTCTTAGCTTTTACCCTGTATCCTGATATTACTTTTTTTTTTTGAATCGGAGTCTCACTGTCACCCAGGCTGGAGTGCAAGTGGCACGCTCGGCCACCGCAGCCTCCACCTGCTGGACTTAAGCAATCCTTCCACCTCAGCCTTCCAAGTAGCTGGAACCACAGGCATGCACCACCACACTCGGCTAATTTTTTTGATTTACTGTAGCCACGCGGTCTTGCCAAACTGCCCAGGCTGGTCTCGAACCCCTGGACTCAGGCAATCCTCTCGCCTCCACCTCCCAAAGTGCTGGGATTACAGGCATGAGCCACTGCGCCCAGTTCTGACATTAGTTTTATATATGCAGTTTCAGAGGCAGAATGATACTCTCCTGAAAATGATATCAAGGACCCGACAAGCCCCACCTGGTCTACTTAGGAGCCAGGCGAAGCCTGAAATATATTAAATGACCTTTTGAAAGCCATACCCAACGTGTTTCAGCCCCATGGCAACCAACAACCTAGAATTACTTTCAGGCCTGCTCCCAGGATGCTTCTCTGATAAGCAACCCCTAAAACAGCAATTTTTAAGAATTTGTTGCCATCTGTGCAAACAACGAGGACATTGGGAAAGGGACTACCCCCAAAGATTTGGAGGAAAGCCCCTAAAAACAGGCTGCCCGCCCTCTGATGATAATCTCCATGTGAACCACTAGAGCTGATGGGCCTCTAAGGGAAGCAGGGAAGCTCCAGTAAGTTGCCATGATTATTCTTTGCCCTACTCCTTGAAGGGCTCCACCATGAAATCAATAATCTAATTAAGAAACAATAATCTAATTAAGAAACAAGCTAAACTGAAAAAACCACTTGTGGAACTAAATGGGTCTCCAAAATACAACCTTCTGACATTTAGCTAGCTATTTAGAAATTTTTTGTAAAAGAAAGTTATATCTATAAAGGAAATCTCCGTTTATAAGGATATCTCCCTTTCTGCACCTAAACCACTAGAAATTTTTGCAGCAGGAAAGACATTGGCTTAAAAGTTTACATAAGATAACTTACCTTTGTTTAAGATACTTTTCTTAGCCATCTGCCTTAACTGGGCCTTCTGCAAATGATAGTGTTAGGTCTAAGTTCTGTAAATTTTCCATTTTGTTTCACCTGGCAGTCTTCCCTATGGAAGTGCAACTTTAGGGTTCCTAGCTAACAATTGTTTAGGGCAACGGAACAAGTAATCAGAAGATTGACAGTCAAAGCGGGGAGGGCAAATGAAAAATTTTTGGTTTTGAATAGGAGTCTCACTCTCTTGCCCAGGCTGGAGTGCAATGGCACACCCACAGCCACCGCAGCCTCGACCTGCTGGGCTCAGGTGATCTTCCCACCTTAGCCTTCCAAGTAGCTGGAACCACAGGCGTGTACCACCATGCCCAGCTAATTTTTTGATTTATTGTAGAGACAAGGTCTTGCCAACTTGCCCAGGCTGGTCTTAAACCCGTGGGCTCAGGCAGACCTCTTGCCTCCGCCTCCCAAAGTGCTGGGATTATAGGTGTGAGCCACCGTGCCCGGCACAAATGAAGAATCTTAATGAAGGTGTAAGATCTGCTTCTGTCTGTGCATATGTCTGTCTATACACGTACATGATATTTCTGTACCAAACATATGAGATCTCTAATTAACTGACTTCAAGAAAAAGTAAATGCCTGTAGTTCCAACTACTTGGAAACAGGTTGAAGCTATGGTGGCCGTGAGCATGCCACTGCACTCCAGCCTAGGCGACAGAGTGAGACTCCAACTCAAAAAATAAAAATAAACTTAAAAAAAGAAAAAGTAAGCACTTAAATAAAATATTTTACTGGAAAAATAGAACCTAACTAAATGTTTTTTATTTAATATGACTTAGGTAAATCTTTGGTAAATAACGTTAGTTTAATGAACACAGCTGTGTCTTCTGATCAGCAAAATACTCACTTATCATTCATTTAACTTTAAGGTTCCTGCTCAGGTGGTGACTGGCTGGAGCCAGGTGCTGTGGTGTGTACCTATGTCCCAGATACTCAGGAAGCTGAGGTGGGAGAATTGCTTGAGCCCTGGAGTTTGAGACCAGCCAGGGCAACCTAGCAAGACTTCATCTCTATAAAAAGTAAAAAAAGAAGGAAAAATATCTAATGCTGGGGTAAAGATTGCCAAAAAGAAAAAAAAAGACTAACAAGAAAATAACTTGAGATGATGGCTAGTATTGTTCAGTGTCTCGTAAAATTTTGGCTTCTTTGTTTTAACAAAGGTGAAGCTCCCAAGCTCATAAAATTTTCATGAACAGTTTAAGCATAATTGTTTGTTGGGTTCTTTCTGAGTCGGGGGTCTCACTCACTCTGTTGTCCAGGCTGGAGTGCAGTGGCAGGATTAGGGCTCATGGGCAGTCTCGACCTCCTGGGCACAAGCGTTCCTTCCACCTCAGCCTCCCAAGTACCTGGGACTACAGGTGCACACCACCACACCAGGCTAATTTTTTAAAATTTTTGTAGAGTAGAGACAAGGTCTTTCTATGTCACTTAGGCTGGTCTCAAACTCCTGGGCTCAAGCAATCCTCTCACCTCAGCTTCCCAAAGTGCTGGGATTATAGGCGTGAGTCACAGCACCCAGCCTAAATATAATTGTTTAAAATGAGTAAACAGTATAAATGTTTATAAATGAACTATTCAACATTTAAAAAAAAGAAAGAAAAAAATTTTTGGTAACTTGAAATCTTAAAGTGAAATTAAGTAATAGATATTCATTAAATTTCCAGGTCATTTCTAAATAAATTAAAATACTTGTTAATCACTAAGCATCAGTTTAAAGATTATATACTTAGGAATCTTGTCTCCATATAGTATAGAGAAGCTAAATATATTTAGATCTTTTAGTAAACAAAAACACTGTTCTATGAGGAAATGCATGTTTCTACAAATTATTTAAATATATTAATAAAATGTTGGTATGTGACAGTTCAAATAGTTTATTTCCTAGGTTTTCACCAAAAAATTACGTTACTGAGAGTTTAAAATTCTTTTTTTTTTTTTTTGAGTTGGAGTCTCACTCTGTCGCCCAGACTGGAGTGCAGTGGCCGCTCCCGGCCACCGCAGCCTCGCTTGCTGGGCTCTGGTGATCCTTCCGCCTCAGCCTTCCGAGTAGCTGGAACTACAGGCGCGCGCTACCATACCCGGCTGATTTTTTGATTTATTGTAGAGATGAGGTCTCATCAAGTTGCCCAGGCGGGTCTCGAACCCACCGGCTCAGGCAATCCGCTCACCTCAGCCTCCCAAAGGTGCGGGATTACAGGCTGAGCCATGGAACCCGGCGAGAGTTTAAAATTCTAATTCATATATGTAATTAAAACTATAAATAAGAAAAACAATTCTTTTGGGGAGGGGGCTGGAGTCTCACTCCAACTGCACTCACTGCTGGAGAGCAGTGGCACGCTCATGACCACCACAGCCTTGACCTGCTGGGCTCAGGCGATCCTTCAGCCTCATCCTTCCAAGTAGCTGGAACTACAGGCACGCGCCACCACACCCAGCTAACTTTTTTGATTTATTATAGAGATGAGGTCTCACCAAGTGGCCCAGGCTGGTCTCGGACCCCTAGACTCAGGCAATCCTCTCGCCTTGGACTCCCAAGCTGCTAAGATTACAATCTTGAGCCACCACACCAAGCCTAGGAAAACAATTCTAAATGCAAAGTGTACAGGGAAAATGAGATGTTCTTTTGGTGAGATATATTATTTAAAAGACATGAAGATAGGGCAGGTGTAGTGGCTCAAGCCTCTAATCTCAGCACTTTAGAAGGTGTAGGCCAAAAGGATTGCTTGAGCCCAGGAGTTCAAGACCAGCCTGGGCAACATAGCAAGAGCCCCGTCCCTATAAAAAAATAATAAAAATAAAAATAAGGCCAGACACGTGGCTCATGCTTATAATCCCAGCACTTTGGGAGGCTGAGGTGAGAGAATTGCCTGAGTCCACAGGTTCAAGACCAGCCTGGGCAACTTGGCAAGACCTGTCTCTACAACAAATCAAAAAATTAGCTGGGCATGAAGGCAGGCACCTGTAGTTCCAATTACTTGGAAGGCTGAGGCAGAAGGATCACCTGAGCCCAGCAGATCGAGGCTGTGGTGGCTGTGTGTGTGCCACCACACTCCAGCCTGGGTGACAGAGTGAGACTCCAACTCAAAAAAAAAAGAAAAAAGAAAAAGAAAAATTAGCCAGTTGTAGGAGTGAACACCTGTAGTGCCAGGTACTTAGGAAGTTCAGAAGGGAGGCTTACTTGAGCCTAGGAGTTTGAGGTTGCAGTGAGCTATGATCAGCCAGTGAACGCCAGCCTGGGGGTACAGAGCAAGGCACTGTTTTAAAAAAAAAAGATCTTTTTTTTATTAAATAAGAGCAATTTCATCTAATTTGGAAACTACTTCAAGGTTGTTTCAAAATATGGATTTAGGAAGAAAATAGAAAAAAGACAGGAAGAAACCAATAAGTAGGAGAGATACAAAAAAAGTTATAAAGATGTGTTTTTGGTAAAGAAAAACGAAAAAAGAGTATTTTTTTCTTTTGCATAAGAGAGAACTTTGTATGGTCAACATGAGACAGGAAAAAGGAAAATAAATTTTTGTCCTAAGGTAGAATGCCAATAGAAAAGAAGTATAGGACAAAGCTAAAGATTTAAGCAAGTCGTAAAAGGTTTGTGGAAGATTAAATTAATGAAAGGGATTGGATGTGTAATCGTTAGTCAAAATTACATTTTTCTAAAAATTGAGCATTAATATCAAAAGTATACTGATGCTAGACTTTGGGTCCCTGTGTTGGAAAACAGGGTTTTCTCAAAGCGTCGATCTGCTCGTTAATAGAAAATTGTGAGAGGTTTTTCTTTACCTTTTAGGTAACTGACCTAGGAAACAGAGATTCTGTGTTTCACCAAGATAATTCCTCACCACTCCTATTTAACCTAGTACTGGAAGTCCTAGCCAGTGCATTCAGGGAAGAGAAAGAAATAAAAGGCATCCAAATAGGTAAAGAGGAAATTAAATTCTCAGTCTTTGGAGACAACATGATTCTATATCTGGAAAACCCCAAAGATTCCACCAAAAAACTACTAGACCTGATAACTGACTTCAGTAAAGTCTCAAGATACAATATCAATGTTCAAAAATCAGTAGCGTTTCTATTCACCAACAGTGTTCAAGGTGAGAACCAAATCAAGAACACAATCCCATTTACAATAGCCACCAAAAAATTTAAAAGATCCGGGAATACATCTAACTAAGGATGTGAAAGATCTCTACAAAGAGAGCTACAAAACATCGCTGAAACAAATCAAAGATGACACAATGGAAAAACATTTCATGCTCATGGATTGAAAGAATCAATATCATTAAAATGTTCAGCCGGGCTCGGTGGCTCAGCCTGTAATCCCGTGCCTTTGGGAGGCTGAGGTGAGCGAATTGCCTGAGCCCGCGGGTTCGAGACCCACCTGGGCAGCAAGACCTCATCTCTACAATAAATCAAAAAATCAGCCGGGCGTGGTGGTGCATGTCTGTAATTCCGGCTACTCGGAAGGCTGAGGTGGAAGGACCACCGGAGCCCAGCAGGTCGAGGCTGCGGTGGCCGGGAGCGGCCACTGCACTCCAGTCTGGGCGACAGAGTGAGACTCCAACTCAAAAATAAAATAAAATAAAAATAATAAAATAAAATGTTCATGCTACCCAAAGCAATCCCTAGATCCAATGCAATCCCTATCAAATTACCAGTGTCATTTTTCACAGAATTAGAAAAAAATAGTTCTTAAATTCATGTGAAAACAAAAAAGAGCCCAAATAGTCAAAGCCATCCTAAGCAAAAAGAACAAAGCCAAAGGCATCATATTACCCAACTTCAAACTTCACCACAAGGCTACAGTAACCAAAATAACATGGCACTGGTACAAAAATAGACTAGTATGTGAATGGAACAGAATAGAGGACCCAGAAAGAAAGCCGCTCACCTACGGCCAACTGATTGGGAAGGGAACCCTATTCAATAAATGGTGCTGGGAAAATTGACTAAACATACACAGAAGAATGAAGCGGGACACCTTCCTCTCACCACATACAAAAGTTAACTCAAGATAGTTTAAAGACTTGAATGTAAGCCCTCACACTATAAAAACCCTAGAAGAAAGCCTAGGAAACACTCCTGGACTTTGGCCTAAGCAGTGAATTCATGACAAAGTCTTCAAAAGCAAATGCAGCAAAAACAAAAATGGGCAAGTGGGACCTAATTAAACGAAAGAGCTTCTGCACAGCAAAAGAAACCTATCAACAGAGTAAATAGACAACCTACAGAATAGGAGAATATACTTTCAAGCTATATATCCAAGAAAGAGCTAATATCCAGGAATGTATACAAATCAACAAGAAAAAAAAGCATTAAAAAGCAAGCAAAGGACATGAACAGACACTTCTCAAAAGAAGAAATACAACTGGCCATACAGTGACATACAGTGTCTGCTGTTCCCATCTTTATGGCCATGTATACCCAGTGTTTAGCTCCCGCTTATAAGTGATAACATGCAAAATTTGGTTTTTTGTTTCTGCGTTAATGCACTTAGAATGATGACCTCCAGCTGCATCCATGTTGGTGCAAAGGACATGATTTCATTCTAATTGTTTTGGCTCTGATGCTTTTTCTGAGAGCTCTTTGCAGGCAATAATCCCAAAGGGCTGTGTCTTCAAAGAGGTACATAGGAAGTAAAGAACTCTGACAAGTATGGGTTTCTGATAACTTTGAGTTCATACTATTGTGCTGAATTTCCAAAACTTTAATGAGGAAACTGATAGGTTTGTGAAACTACTAACAAACGTCAAATAAAGCAAGAATTTTTTTAAATAAAAGAGTTAGAATTAATTACATGAGACTGAACGAACAGATGAAGAAGAATTATGTGTTTTTACAACTTCTTTATTTGAAAAAGTGCTGTTTCTTTCAATGCTTTGTTTTCCAAATTTAAGGAAAGCTTTTTTTTTCTTTTAAGCTATTTATAGCTAACAGCAATTTGGTAAACAAACTTTTGTAAACAAAAATAAAAACATTTGCTTTTCCTCTCTACCTGATCCCTCTAGAATTCAGAAAGTATTCATGAGTTTCTTTTTTTTTTTAATTTTAAATTTTAAAGATGTGCAGTACAATTCAGGGTTAGGTATACAAATGTTCATTATGCAGGTACCCTTGTTGATGAGATGTGCCCCCCACCCCAGGCAGATTCCCAATACTGCCAATCGTTTTCTTATAGTATTACAATAACTGTTCAAGGTCCGCTTATGAGTGAGAACATATGGTACTCAGTTCTTTGTTTCTGTGATAGATAACTCAGTATTATAGACTCTTAAGTCCATCCAAGTTGCTGTGAAGTTCATAATTTTGTCCTTTATGGCTACATAATATTCCATCGTGTATATGTATCACATTTTTTTAATCCAATCCTCTTTCAATGAGCAGCATAGTTGGTTCCATATTTTTGCTACTGTGAATAATGCTGCAATAAACATGCATGTGCAGGTATCTTTTTCATAGAGTGATTTGAGTTCCTCTGGGTATATTCCCAGGAGGGGGATTGCTGGGTTGTATGGGAGGTCGATTTTTAGATCTTTTGTGAATTGCCAAACTGTTTTCCAGAGAGGTTGTACTAGTTTACCCTCCCACCAACAGTGTAAAGTGTTCCCTTTTCCCCAAATCCTCTCCAGCATCTGTTGTTTTTTGAGTCATTGATGATGGCCATCCTGAATGGAGTTAGGTGGTATCTCAGTGTAGTTTTAATCTGCATTTCTTTGATGACTAGTAAGGCTGAGCATTTTGTCATGTATGTAATGGCTGCCCCTATGTCTTCTTTTGAGAAGTGTCTGCTGGCTGCCCCTATATCTTCTTTTGAGAAGTGTGTATGGTGATAGGTAGTGGTCTTGTTTTAATCTTCTGCATGTGGTCAGCCAGTTTTCCCAAAACCATTTACTGAATAGGTTCTCCTCTCCCCAGTGGTTGATGGTGGAGGCTTTGTCGAAGATGAGTTGGTTGAGAAATTGGCGTTTTGCTTCTGGAATCTATCCTGTTCCATTGGTCTATGTGCCTGTTCTTGTACGAATACCAGGCTGTTTTGATTATTGTAGCTTTATAATAAAGTTTAAAGTCTGGGAGTGTGATACCTCCTGCTTTTTCTTTATTTTCGCTGAGGATTGTTTTGGCTATTTGTGGTCATTTATGTTTCCATATGAATTCCTGTATTGTTGTTTTCAGGTCTGAGAAGAATGCTGCTGGTAATTTAATGCATTAAATCTATAGATTGCCTTGGGTAGGATGGACATCTTAACAATGTTGATTCTTCAAATCTGTGAGCATGGAATATTTTTCCATTTGTTCGTGTCATCTTTTATTTGAGCTGTGTTTTGTAGTTTTCGTTGTAAAGTTCTTTCATATCTCTGGTTAGGATGATGCCAAGGTATTTCATTTTTTTGTGGCTATTATGAATGGGATTGTGCTTTTTATTTGGGTTTCTGTTTGTTTATTGTTGGTGTATAGAAATGCAACTGTCTTTTGCACATTTATTTTATACCCTGAGACTTTGCTAAAGTTCTTTATCAGTACAAGGAGGTTTTTGACAGATTCTCTTGGGTTTTCGAGGTATAGCATCATGTTGTCTGCAAAGAAGGATAACCTGACTTCCTCTTTTCCTGTTTGGATACCCCAGATCTCCTTCTTTTGTCTGATTGCTCCTGCTAGGACATCCAAAACTATGTTGAAAAGGAGGGGTGAGAGTGGGCATCCTTGTCTTGTGCCGGTTTTCAGGGGAAATGGTTCCAATTTCTGTCTGTTTTAGCAGAATGCTGGCTGTGGGTTTCTCGTAGATGGCTCTTACTATTTTGAAGTATGTTCCATCTATGCCTAGATGTTCAAGGGATTTTATCAAGAAGGGGTGCTGAATTTTATCAAAAGCTTTTTCTGCGTCTAATGATATCATCATGTGGTTTTTGTGTTTACATTTGTTGATGTATTTAATTACGTTTATGGTCTTACGAATGTTGAACCAGCCCTGCATCCTGGGAATGAAGCCTACTTGGTCGTGGTGAATGATTTTTGAGATGTGTTGTTAGATCTGGTTTGTAGGATCTTGCTGAGAATTTTAGCATCTATGTTCATCAAGGATATTGACCTGTAGTTCTCTTTCTTTGTTGGATCTTTACCTAGTTTGGGTATCAATGTGATGTTAGTTTCATAAAATGATTTGGGGAGAGTTCCATCTTTCTTGATTGCCTGGATTACTTTCTTTTTTTTTTATTATAAAGATGTGGGGTACAATTCAGGGTTAGATATACAAAGGTTGATTATTGGTGAGGTATGCCCCTCCCTCCCCGAGCAGTTTCCCTCAATGGCCAATCTCACCCCCCTTCCCCTGACAGTTTCCCACTACTGCCAATCCATTCTTATAGTATTATAATAATTGTTCAAGGTCTTCTTATGAGTGAGAACATATGGTACCCTGTTCTTTGTTTCTGTGATAGATCATTGAATATGATTGACTCTGAAGCTGGAATACTTTCAGTAAGATGGGTATCAGGTCGTCCTTGTATGTTTTGTAGAATCTGCTGGAAAGTCATCTGGTCCAGGGTTTTTTTTTTTTTTTTTTTGTAGGTAGTTTTCTTATGACATAGTCAGTTTTCTAGATTATTATTGGTTTATTTGGGGTCTCAATTTCTTCTTCTTTCAACCTGAGGAAATTAAGTGATGTCAGAAAGTTCTCCATTTCCTTTAGGTTTTCAAGTTTGTTTCCACATAAGTGTACACAGTTGTCTCTGATAATCTTTTGTATTTCTTTGGGATCAGTTGCGACTTGATTTTTTGCACTTCTGATTATGGTTTTGTTTTTTGTTTTTTGAGTTCGGTCCTTCCACATTCAGGCTAATTATTGAGATATGAGAGTTTATCCCTGTCATGAGGTTCTTATAGAGTTTATCATTGTTGCTGCTGTGTCTGTTTATTTGTTTGTTATCTTTCTTTTGATTTTTGGGTTGATTCATGTATGTCTTCAAGCTTTTTCCTGCATTCTTCCAAAAGGCATTGTCATTCTTTTTTTTCCTTTCTTCTTTAATACTTTTTTTTTTTAGTAGGAGTCTCACTCCATTGCCCAGGCTCGAGTACAGTAGCATGCTCATGGCCACTCCAGCATTGACCTGCTGGGCTCCAGTGATTCTTCTGCCTCAGCCTTCCAAGTAACCAGAACTACAAGCGTGTGCTACCACACCTGGCTAATTTTTTATTTATTGTAGAGACGAGGTCTCGCCAAGTTGCCCGGGCAGGTCTTGAACCCAGAGGCTCAGGCAATCCATTCTCCTCGGCCTCCCAAAGTGCTAGGATTACAGGCTGAGCCACTGAGCCTGGTCTGTTTAATACTTTCTTAAGTGTTTCTTGTAGAGCTGGTCTGGAGGCAATGTAAGCTCTTAGGGATTGAATGTATGGGAAAGATTTTAATTCTCCATCACTGATGAAGCTTAGCTTAGCTGGGTAGGTAATTCTTGGTTGAAGTTGTTAATCTTTGAGAACTTTGATGATTGGGCTCCAAGTTCTCCTAGCCTGAAGTGTTTCTGTAGATAAATCTGCTGTTATTTTAATTGGCCTTCCCTGGTAGGTAGTCTGACCTTTTTCACTTCCTTTAGAATTTTTTT
The DNA here is from genome assembly GCF_000164805.1 of Carlito syrichta. Classification (NCBI taxonomy): domain Eukaryota; kingdom Metazoa; phylum Chordata; class Mammalia; order Primates; family Tarsiidae; genus Carlito; species Carlito syrichta. The sequence goes on along the minus strand of NW_007074691.1, from coordinate 60,164 downwards.
CTTTTATACCTACTTTGTGTAGGCGAATCACTATATGTCTAGGAGCTGATCTTCTCATTTGTTGTCTTGCAGAGGTTCTCTGAATCTCTTGTGTTTGAATGGTCGCAACACTGATGAGATGAGGGAAGTTTTCTTGGATAATTTCATGGAATGTTTGTTCCAGGGTGGTCTCTGTCTCTCTATCTGCCTTAGGGATTCAAATTAATCTTAAGTTTGGCCACAAAATAATGACTCATCTTGTGGAAACTTTGTTGTCTTTTAAAGCTTCTTTTCTACGTTTTTTAACAGTTTGGGTTAGTTCCATATTTTGGTCCTCAAGTTCTGAGATTCTTTCTTCTGCTTGGTTAATTCTGCTTTCCATGCTTATCAGTTTGTTATTTATTTTATTCACTGTATTCTTTATTGCTGTTATCTCAGATATCAACTCCTTCATTCTTTCCTCCTGTCTCTCCTCAATTCTACTTATTTTCTCTATTAATGTCTTAATATTTGGGTTTGTAGTTTGAGACCAGTCATTCTAGGGGCTCTTCATTGTATGTGTTCTGAAGTCTGTATTCTCAGTGGCTGATCTACAGGGGTCTATGTGAGAGCCATATTCTTCCTTTGGTTTTTCTTCATTTGTGTAGACTTTCCTCCCCCTCCCCCGCCCTTTTTTTTTTTAAACCTCTTCTTTAATTCTGTTGTTCAGGAATGGGGGGGGGAGCTTTTCTTTCTGTTTGCTCAATCTCCTATTCTTCCTTAAGTGGATCCTCTGGCTTTGTTTAATTCTGAAGCTGGACCGTGGGTTGGGGGCTATACTTTTTGCAGTTTTGAGATTTAATTGAGGGAGGAGCTGTGATTCAGAAGCTATCTGCAGTTCCCAGTATCTGCTGACAGGTGTGTGGACCCCCTGGAACCCACTTCCCACTGCCTTACAATCTGTCCATGCAGTGGGGGTATATGTTTGCCCACTGTTGTCAAGTCTCCCATTCAGATCTGATGTGTCTGTTCCTGTTCCAGTGTGGGGGAGGGGCATCTGCCTCTCTGAGTTTGATGAGATAACCTCTAGGTCCCCGGTTGGAGGCTGGGTGGAGCTGGGCGGGGCAATGTAGGTCTCTGTCTGGTTCCAGGAAAGATAAGATGGTTCTGGTCAGCATTTCCTCACTGGTGATGGGACTCCTCTCCAGCTCTCCCCAACTTGCTCTCTCCATGGATCTGGGGCTCCTGAGGCTCTGCTGACACAGGTGTTGCTGTGGGCCAGGTGCCATGTGGTCAGGATCAGCTGCATTCTGCAGTCTTTTCTCAAGATAGCCCTGAAAACAGCAGGTGATCCTGCACGCCACTGGTGGGAGGAGGGGAAGGGTTACAGTCACCTCCGGAGGAGAGCCCCAGGTGCATGAACCCGAGTCTCCCCTCAAACAGACTTTCACTCGCCCACTGGCACACACCCACTCACGATCGCTCTCACGATCTGACCTGTCCCATCGCCATCTTGCCAGAAATCCTCGAGTTTCTTATTTTTATTCAATATGGCTATTTGCATAAATTCAAGAAAAATATGTTCTCTTTAACAGGATACATTTAGAAACATTGGTTATATTACTAAGGTTTTCACTGGAATATCATAATTGAAAATGTGCCTGGCTTTAAGAGTTCACAGTCTTACAGTGAGTGAGTAAATGCTGTCACTTTCTGGTAGGCCAGGAAACTCAAGATATAAGTAAGATACAGCAGGCAGTCTAGTGTCTCCTTTGGTTTGACATACTAGTATCAAGAGGTTTTTAAAAGTCCAATTTTGGCCAAACACAGTGGCTCACGCCTATAATCCCAGCACTTTGGGAGGCTGAGGTGAGAGGACTGCCTGAGCCCACAGGCTCAAGGCCAGCCTGGGCAACTTGGTGAGACCTCATCTCTACATTAAATCAAAAAATTAGCCAGGTGTGGTGGCACATGCTTGTAGTTCCAGATACTTGGAGGGCTGAGGTGGAAGGATCGCCTGAGCCCACCAGGCCTAGGCCATGAGCATGCCACTGCACCCCAGCCTGGGCAATAGAGTGAGTCTCCAACTCAAATAAATAAATAAAAATCCAATATGATGCTGGGCATGGTGGCTTATGCCTGTAATCCCAGCACTTTGGGAGGTCGAGGCAGGAGACTTTGACTCAAAAAAAATAAAGTGAGAGTCCAATCTGAGATTCCTTGTCAAAATTTCCAGCAAAGCAAATTTAAAAGGAGCCTATGTGGTTATTCTTGCTGCACTTATGTAATCAGGCAAATTGGTCTCACCATGATTCCTTTGGTAGAAGTAGGGGTAAATGGAGAGAGAAAAATTATTAAATTTAGAATAAAGTAAGCTAGAGAAAAGAAGATGTTATTATGGAAATGATAAGGAAGACAAAATATATTTAGTGCTTATTAAGTGGAAGTGGATCATCATAAAGGTCTTCATCGTCATTATCTTCATGGTGAGTGGGCTGAGGAGGAAAGGGAAGGGAAAGGACTAGTCTTGCTGTCTTGGGGTGGCAGAGGCAGAAGAGGTGAAGGAGGTGAAAGGGGAGGCGGGAGAGGCAGGCACACTCAGTTTAGCTTTATGGAAAGACAACATAATTTCTTTCTTTTTCAGAAATTTATCTAAAAATGCCTCTATACAGTACCAATCCTTCTTCCACCATTTATTTTCGTTTCAGTGCCCATATGATAGCAGGGTCCATGTCCTTGAAAACATGTAAACAGTTCAGGATAATCAACCCTTCTACCAGATTGTCAGTTTGGTTTTGGGCACTGCTTTTTCTGTGTCTTCCTCATTGTCTGGCATTGGTTCACAGGCCCTCATCTCCATCAAGTCGTCTTCTGTAAATTCCTCTGGCGTGGTTTCTATTAGCAATTGAATTTCTCCAAAATCCGTATCTTGAAACCCTTTACAATATATGAGATCTGCAAGAGATTACCTTGTACTTCAATAAACAGTTCATTTGAGAGATGAACTTCTCATGTGATGATGAGCATCACAGGATTTTAAGGTGGATACTTGCAACACTTGAGCTTACTGCAATAGCAAGAGGAGGTGGCTGCAAAATTATTACTGTATTAGAATTAATTTTATGTAGTTATGTCTGGCATTGGTTCAGAGGCCCTCATCTCCATCAAGTCATCTTCTGTAAATTCCTCTGGCGTGGTTTCTATTAGCAATTGAATTTCTCCAAAATCCATATCTTGAAACCTTTCACCCCCTCTCTTTTTTGCCATAATCGCAATTTCTTTCATGATTTCTTTGACTGACTCTGTCATAAATCTGTGTGACCCTGCACAATATCTGGACACAGTGCTCTCCAGCAGGAATGTATTATTTCTGACTTGATGGCTCTCGTGGCTTTTTCTATAACAGTGATGGCAATTTCAATAATGTAATCATTCCAGACTCTTACGATGTTCTCTCTGTCGGGGTTCTCCTCCATAATGTTGATGATCCTTTCCCTAGAGGACCACGTGTGATATCCTTAAGGGTCCTTATACCCTCCTGACCTAGAGGCTGAATTAGAGATGTTGAGTTTCAGGGCAGGTAGACCACTTTGACGACTTCAGTATTGAACTCATGGAATCTGGGTGGCCAGTGGCATTGTACAATATCAAAAGAACTTTAAAAGGCAGTCTCTTGCTTGCCAAGTACTTCCTGACTTTAGGGACAAAGCATAGATAGAACCAATCCAGTAAAGGGGTTTTATTTTCAGACCTTCTTGTTGTACCAGAAGCTGGCAGCTGGTGTTTATCTTTTCCTTTCAAGGCCAGCATCTTTATAGATAAGGGCAGCAACTTTATAGATAAGGGCAAATCTGATCATAAACCCAACTGTATTTACACAAAAGAGTGGAGTTAGCCTATTCATTTCTGCCTTAAAATTCCTGATGCTTGCTTTTCTTCCTTACTAATAAATGTCCTTTGTGGCATTTTCTTCCAGGATAAGGCACTTTCGTCTTCATTAAAAACCTGTTCAGGCAGTTATCTTTTCTCCTCAATGATTTTCTTTTTTTCCCCTCCCTTCCTCCCTCCCTCCCTACCTTCCTACCTCCCTACCTAATGATTCTCTTAATGGTGCCTGGGAACTTATCTGCTTCTTCTCGGTTGGCAGAAGCTGCTTCTATTGTTATCTTGACATTTTTAAAACCAAATCTCTAAAATTATCAAATCATCCTTGCTGGCATTAAATTCTCCAGCTTTAGATCCTCCATCTTTCTTTTGCTTTAAATTGTTATGTAGTGACTTCACCTTTTCTCAAATCAGATTAGAGTCTATAGGTATGCCTTTCTTTCTACTTTTTTTTTTTTCTTTTTGAGTTGGAGTCTCACTCTGTTGCCAAGGCTGGAGTGCAGTGGTGTGATCAGGGTTCACTGCAGCCTCGACCTCCTGGGTTCAGACAATCCTTCTGCCTCAGTCTCCTGAGTAACTGTGACTACAGGTGTGTGCCACTATGCCCGGCTAATTTTTTAAAAATTTTTTTGTATAGATGAGGTCTCACTATGTTGCCCAGGCTCGTCTTGAACTTCTGGGCTCAAGCAATCCTCCTGCCTTGGCCTCCCAAAGTGCTGAGATTACAGGCATGAGCCACCGTGCCTGGCCTAGGTATGTCTTTCTTATAGCAATCTTGCACCCACATAAAAACTGCACTTTCAGCTAGGCTCGGTGGCTCAGCCTGTAATCTCGCGCCTTTGGGAGGCTGAGGTGAGTGGATTGCCTGAGCCCACGGGTCCGAGACCCGCCTGGGCAGCGAGACCTCACCTCTACAATAAATCAAAAATTCAGCCGGGCGTGGTAGCGCATGCCTGTAATTCCGGCTACTTGGAAGGCTGAGGCGGAAGGATCGCCGGAGCCCAGCAGGTCGAGGCTGCGGTGGCCGGGAGCGGCCACTGCACTCCAGCCTGGGCAACAGAGTGAGAGACTCCAACTCAAAAAAGAAAAAGAAAAAAAGAAAAGGAAATGGTGAGCAGCTACAACTACAGACATCAATCTACAGTATGTATCAAGCAATTCAGCTTTTCCTTGGAATGTCATGACTTTTCTCTGCTTCTTGGGGATACTTCCAGCTTCAGTAGTAGAACTTTGTATGAGTCCTACGGTGTTTTTCAAGGCTTATGGTATCACACAAAACAGTGCAAAATACTCAAGAACCGTGAGAGATCACATTTGACTGCAATATGCAATTAATTTACTGGAGATACAAACTGCTCACACAGAGATGATTAGCATCACATGGCAGTTTAATACTTGAGCTCACCACAACAGCAACAGGTGGCTGCAAAATTATTACAGTCGCACAATATTAATATTAATATTAGCACTACAGCTAATTTTATGCAGTTCTGATTTAATACTGCAACTTCATGTTTCATGTTTGTTTACATTTCTCTCAACTGCAAATTGTGCCATGTATGGTCTTTAAGTGTGTGCGTAAGTTTTTTGTTTTCAGTTTCCTGAGTAGCCGTGACTAGAGACACGCACCATGTATGTCCGGCTTGTGTAAGTTTTAATAAATTTTTTTATAATAGATTTGTGTATATTTTATGGTAGTATATGATAAAAATAGACTAGCATCTACATATATTTTATGCATTTGTGACATATCTAATTTAAATTTTTTTCAATATTTATAGGTTATGCAGTTCATCTACGTTTTTTGAAATTGTCACAAATCGCCAATTTGCTTTTTTGGAAAAAATGTCTATGTATAAGTGGACCCACACTGTTCAAACACGTGTTGTTCAAGGTCAACTTTATTTTAATTCAAAAGATACATATGCAGGTTTGTTAAATGGATATATTGCGTGACAGTGAGGTTTGGGCTTCTATTGAGCCCATTACTCAAATGGTGAGCATGGTACACAATAGGTAGCTTTTTGTTTGTTTGTTTATTTGTTTGGAGTCGGAGTCTCTTTCTGTTGCCCAGGTTGGAGTGTGGTGGCACGCTCATGGTGACCGCTGCCTCGATCTCCTGGGCTCAGGCAATCCTTGCCTCAGGCTTCTAAGTAGCTGGAACTACAGGTGCACACAACCATGCCTGACTACATTTTTTAAAAAATTGTATTGATGAGGTCTTGCCAAGTTGCACAGGCTGCTTTCAAACCCCTGGGCTCAGGCAGTCTTCTCACCTCAGCCTCCCAAAATGCTGGGATTACAGGTGTGTGTCACCACACCCAGCTCAATAGGTAGTTTTTCAATCCTCACCCCTTCCCTCTTTAGGAGTCTTCAGTGTGTGCTGTTCCCATATTTATGCCTGTGTTTACCCAGTGTTTAGTTCTCAGTTATAAATGAAAACGTGGTATTCATTTTTCTGTTTCTGTGTTAATTTGCTTAGAAAAATGGCCTCCAGCTGCACCCATGTTGCTGCAAAGGACATAATTTCATTCTTTTTTATGGCTGCATAGTATTCCATGGTATATACGTACCACATTTTCTATCTTTCTTTTTTGTTTTTTTAGAGATGGGTCTCACTCTGTCACCCAGGCTGGAGTCGGTGGCACCATCATAGCTCACTGCAGCCTTCAACACGCAAGTCCAAGCAATCCTCCTACCTCAGCCTCCAAGTAAGTGGGACTACAGTGTGCTACATTTTCTTTATCCAGTCCACCACTGATGGGCACCTAGCTTGGTTCCATGCTTTTACTATTGTGAATAGTGCTACGATAAACATATGAGTGCGGCTATCTTTTTCGTAGAACAATGTATGCTCCTTTGGGTATATACCCAGTAATCCCATTACTGGGTAACGTGGTAAATCTATTTTTAGTTCTTTGAGGAATCTCCAAACTGCTTTCCACAGGGGTTGAACTAGCTGACATTCCAACAGTGTATGAACATTCTCAAGGCTCAACTTTAATCGGTTATTTTTCTATTGTTTTGTCTCCCTGCCCCCTGCCACAAGAAAAATAGCTTCGAAAAGACTAATATGCTCTTTGTTCTTTGCTTCTGCTTTCTACAGCCCTTCTCTGTCTACAAAGCCAATCTATTCTGCTCTGCTCATTGGAACATTTATTCTATTTTATGGAATGGAATGTTGCCTGATTCTAGAAGCATGAATAAAGCCAAATGGGAACTTTAAATTTGATGTAATTTTGTCTTTTGACAGTCCTATATAACAGATGAGGAAATTAAGGGTCACATAAGCATTTTGATTTTTTTTTGCCTTTCGTTCTTATTTATTCATTTGCCTTTTTTAATTTTCTTTTTTGAGACAAGGTTTTATTCTGTCACCCAGGCTGGAGCTCAGTATCACAATCACAGCTCATCATAGCCTCAAACTCCTGGGCTCAAGCGATCCTCCTCCTGTAGACATATACCACCATGCTCAGCTAATTTTTCTATTTTTTGTAAAAACGGTCTTGCTTTGTTGCTCAGGCTGGTCTTGAGCTCTTGGCCTTGAAGTTTTATACCATCCTGAGGTTACAGAAACAATAGGGACTTGGAACATGGCAAGACTGCTTAAGGGAGGGAGAGAAGAAAAAAGGCATGGTTAGTAAAGGTGATCTTGTTATGTGGATGAAACCTCACTGATAGCAAATCTCAGAATAAGTTTCTGTCAGATCCACAAAAATATCAGACTGTCAGTTTCTCTTTCCCATGAGCCAATCCTTCCTAGATCCAAAGGGCCCAGGGTAGAGAAAGCCTGGCTATTTATTTCATCAATGCAGATTTTCTCTACAGCTGCAAGTTTCCACCACAAAAGGCAGTCTTGCAGAGCTATTCCTGTCTGCAGACTCTCTGAATAACCATCTAAAAATATGTTAAATAAGTATATTTTAGGGTGAAATATTTTTTGTTTCCCCATTTGCAACTTTATTTTCAGAAAATTTCACATATTAAAGTAGGATTGGTAGCTGTAGAGAAATATGGGTTAGAAGTTTTGAGATAAGAAATAGGCAAAGCAAAAACATAGATTGGAACAAGCAGGAAAAAATTTTGAGTACACTTTTCCATAGCTTCTTGAATCAGTCTCTTAGTCCTGAGAATAGGTAAGTTCAGTTTATTTTACTTATTTATTTGTTATTATTATTATTTTTTGTAAGTTCAGTTTAAAGGTTTTACCTTATTTCAAGAGATGGGCTCTCAAAACTAGGCCTCTATATATGAGTCAGGCAAACATATCTTAATAAGAGATATTTCTTTATTAAGAAGAGAAGAAACAGAAGAAAAACAAAGGTTAATGTCCGTGGAAATTTACAAATCGGCTTTTCTAGGGTCTGGAGGGAAGTCAGTTGTGAAGTTTAATGGCAATCTGAGACATTGTTCTGGTTTGTAGTTTGCATGTACAAAGATTGTACAAATATAAGCTATCGGTGTTTCTCCAAAGCCAAGTTGTCTAGTACCAGCTTGTAGGGTTTTAGGAAAAGGTCAGTTTTAATTTTTAGTGATTCTAAGTCAAAAGGGAGCAGCCAGGCCTCATGGGAGGCACTTTGGGAGGTGGAGGCAAGAGGACTGCCTGAGTCCAGGCGTTTGAGACCAGCCTGGGCAACTTGACAAGATCTCGTCTCTACAATAAATCAAAAAATTAGCTGGGTGTGGTGGCACACATCTGTAGTTCCAGGCTGGAGTGAAAGACTTGAGCCCAGCAGGTCGAGGCTGTGGTGGCCATGAGCGTGCCACTACACTCCAGCCTGGGTGACAGAGTGAGACTCCCACTCAAAAAAAAGCGGGAGAAAAATTGGAAACATTGGTCTGGAAAGCACAGCCAGACATAGGAAGAAACTAAAAATTCAGGATTCAGTTCAGATAATAAAAAACTCAAAAACAAATGAACAGGGCTAGAATCTAATCATAGGTACATGATGGTTTTCTTCTAAAACATAATTTTTTCTCTCCCAGTACCCCCATTTCTATCAAAGATAATCACAGTAATACTAATTTGTTTGTAAAACAAGTTTAGTTTTATTAATTTGGCCTGATTATTTACATAAAGTACAGTAAGAATAGTGATTTATGACACAGGTTCTTTTTAAGTTGGCTTTGCCGAAATTTTTTCATAAAGAACTTTGCATTTGACTTTTTAAAAGCCTCTTGAGGTAAGGGATTTGACTTGCCCTCAGACCGTCTGTGACACCTATATGACTTGGGTGAATTCTTCTCTTCTCAAGGTCCCCAAAATGCCTTAAGATTCTTGGGTCTGTCGGAAAATAACATGCATTACTTACCACAAGGTCAGGGACTCTGTAAGGGAACCATGTAGACAAGGTACCAGGCCAGTTTTTCCAAGAGGCTTTTTATTGGCTCTATAAAAGTCAACCTCAATCCATCAAAGCAGTCTGGTCATCTGTGAAAATATGACATTCCAGTTAAACTGTTGGTAAACTAACTAGCATCTCTAATTGTGTCCTATTACAAAAGAAATCAGATTCTTATTGAACTTATGCAAATAACTATACTGCCATAAAATAAGAATACTCAGAAATAGTTTCCAAATTCTGAAGGGATCAAGTAGAGAGAAAGATAAATGTTTCAAATTTGTTTATGAAAGTATACTTTACCAAATTATGTAAAGCTATAGCTAGCAGCCTAGGTAACATAGCCCTCAACTCTACAAAAAAATAGAAAAAATTAGCCAGCCGTGGTGGCACATTCCTATAGTCCCAGCTACTTGAGAGACTGACAAAGGAGGATTACTTGAACCTAGGAGATAGATGGAGGTTGTGGTGAGCCGTGATCATGCCACTGCACTCCATCCTGGGCAACAGAGTAAGATTTTTTTTAAAGCTATAGATAGCTTAAGGGGAAAAGTTTTCTTGAATCTGGAAAACAAAACATAAAAAGAATCAACAATGTTTCAAACAAAAACAAGTAACTAAAAAATATATAATTCTGGCCAGGCATGGTGGCTGACACCTCGAATTCCAGCATTTTGGGAGGCTGAAGCAAGAGGATTGCTTGAGTCCAGGAGTTCAAAATCAGCCTAGGCAACAGAATAAGACTTCGTCTCTACAAAAAATTAAAAAATTAGCCAGGTGCATATCTGCAGTCCCAGCAACTCAGACGAATGAGGCAGAAGGATCACCTGAGCTCAGGAGGGCACGGCTGTGATAAGTTGTGATCATGCCACTGCATTCCAACTTGGGTGACAGAGTGAGACCCTGACTCCACCCCC
>NW_007074691.1:45467-50042 GCF_000164805.1 Carlito syrichta | reverse complement strand
ACACACACACACCCACCCCCACACACACACACACACACATACACACACACATGCACACACAGATAATCATGACCGGGTGTGGTGGTGCACATCTATAATCCTTATAATCCTAGCACTTTGGGAGGCTGAGGCAGAAGGAATGCTTAAGGCTGGGAGTTTGAGACCAGACTAAACAACATAGTGAGATTCCCCATCTCCCCAGAAAGAAACCATAATTCTGCATCAGTTCAGTCCTATGGAATTAATTTTTGCTCTGCTCACTGCATTAGCAGCTTTATGAGTCCTGTTTTTCCACTGGAGCTTTTGAAATTCTTATTCAGTCCTATTGAATAATCTCAGTCATCAGCAGAGGTCCATATTTCAGAGTACCTGTAAGAGTTTTTTATCCTTTTCATGAATCTCCTTGAAGACACAGCACTTTAGGATTATACCTTCTTGTAAAGATCTTTTAGAAGCATCAGAATTAAGCAATTAACTGTGAACAACAAGACTTGAAATGGCATAGTTAATTATGGTCACTGTGGAACAGCAGATTGGCACCACCCTCACCTAGCAAAACTGAGAGTAGGGATTCAATCATGTTTAGATGGAGTTACCCAGAGCACTTTTAAACAGGTAGATTACTGTGAAACCAGTGAAGGTCTCTCTGAATACACAGACTCCAAAAAGACGTGGCAGGCGTGGAGTTCCAGGTGCTTCATTCCTTGCTCTGCATGAACCACCTGGCAACAGGCATGCACAGAAGAGGAAGATTTGTTTGGAACTGAAGAAGGGTGAGTGCTGAATTGGTTTGCTTTCTTCCAGCAGTGTGTGAAACATCGGTTTCACATGGGAGGAAACCTGGTCAGAAGCAGTGGTGGGCACCAGTGCCCAGGTGGAACAGGAAGCGGTTCCTGTGCAAGAGGACCCATCTGTGGGGGGATTCTGACTGACAAGCCTGCTGCTTTGCTGCTCCCTTGCAGGGCAGAGCAGAGAGTGGGGATCCAGCCCTCGATTAAAGGCACCCCTCGGCTAGGTGTGGTGGTTCACGCCTATAATCCCAGCACTTTGGGAAGCCGAGGTGAGAGGATTGTATGAGCCCACAGGTTCAAGACCAGCCTGGGCAACTTGGCGAGACCTCATCTCTACAATAAATCAAAAAATTAGCCAGGCATGGTAGTGCATGCCTGTAGTTCCAGCTACTTGGAAGGCTGAGGTGGAAGGATCACCTGAGCCCTGCAGGTCGAGGCTGCAGTGGCCATGACCGTGCCACTGCACTCCAGCCTGGGTGACAGAGTGAGGCTCCAACTCAAAAACAACAAAAAAGAAGGCACCCTGAACACATTCGGAGGGGTGAAGATCCCTGAAACCAGCAGGGGTCTCCTAGATCACACAAAGAACAAAAAGGCAGGCATGGAACCCAGGCACTCCATCCCCCCCACCAGGAGCTAGATACAAATATGAGCTGAGGTCACACCAGAAGGAAGAGGGCAGCGATTCCAGGATGTGCTCAGTTGCTAAATCAAGTCTCCCTTCTCCCTCCCTGCTGCCAGCCATCAATCACACACAACAGGGAGCAGAGAATCTAGCCAGACAAGTTTAGCAGCGGAAATGAAACTGGCAGTAACAGAACCTGCCAATGGGGAACGAACCTGCTCACCAACTCTTCCCAAGTAAGAAGAGAGCTACATGACCGGAAAGAAACATCAGGCATGGGATTCTGGGCACACCACTCGCCGCTGTTTCAGGGTCAGACAGAATGGGGAGCTCTGCTTGGGCTGAAAACTGGTTTGACTACTTTAGCTGAGGGAGAGAACCTGCAATTATGGTGTTTAACCACAGGATGGCGCAAACAGCAGAAGTGACTGCATTTCCCTCTCTCACTGAGTGATGGAATTATAGAGAAGGAAAAGAGATCTGTCACAAATGAGGAAAAATCAGTAGAAAGACACAGGTAACCCCCAGAGTCCTAAAGAGACAATACACCCCCCAAAATAGACATCAGAGCACAAGCAATGAAAATCTCAGATGACAGCTACAGAAATCAAAGATTGGCAAAAATGAACAATAAAGAGAAACAAGAAGCAAAACCCAATGAAATTGTAAAGGAGATGGCCAATTTCAAAAAGGCCTATTCTGAAATAATGGAAATAAAGAACTCCATCTTCAACATAAATAACAAACTAACAAGCATAGGGAGCAGAATTAATCAAGCAGAGGAAAGAATCTCAGAACTTGAAGACCAAAATATGGAATTAACCCAAACTGTTAAAAACATAGAAAAAAAGCCGGGCTCGGTGGCTCAGCCTGTAATCTCAGCACTTTGGGAGGCTGAGGTGAGTGGACTGCCTGAGCCCGCGGGTTTGAGACCCGCCTGGGCAACTTGGCGAGACCTCATCTCTACAATAAATCAAAAATTAGCCAGGCGTGGTAGCGTGCGCCTGTAGTTCCAGCTACTTGGAAGCTGAGGCAGAAGGATCGCCAGAACCCAGCAGGTCGACTTGCGGTGGCCGGGAGCGGCCACTGCACTCCAGTCTGGGCGACAGAGTGAGATTCCAACTCAAAAAAAAAAAATAGAAAAAAACTCAAAAAGAAAAGGCAAAGCTTCCAAGACATGTACAATTATATCAAGAAGCTGAACCTATACCTGGTTGGTATCCCTGAAGCAGAAGGGGAAATGGAGAACACCTTTGAACAAGCATTCCATGAGGTCATTCAAGAAAATTGTCCCCATCTCACCAAAGACACAACCGTCCAAGCACAAGAGATTCAGAGAACCCCCACAAGGCATCAAATGAAAAGACTAATGCCTAGACATATAGCACTTTGCCCACACAAAGTAGGTACGAAAGAAAAAATTTCCTAAGGACAGCGAAAGAGAAAGGTCAGACTACTGACCAGAGAAGACCAGTCAGAATTGTTCCAGACTTATCTGCAAAAACACTATAAGCCAGAAGGGATTGTAGTCCAATTTTTAATGTTCTTATAGATAAGCAATTTCATCCCAGAATTTCCTACCCAGCCAAGCTAAGTTTCATCAGTGATGGAGAATTTAAATCCTTTTCAGACATCCAAACCCTAAGAGAAAATGGCTATCTCCAGACCAGCCCTTCAGGAGATTCTTAAGAAGGTGTTGCACACGGAAAAGAAAAAAAAAAGCCATGCACATCACAAGAGTACAGGTAAACACAGAGTTAACAGAGCATACAGAGCACCTATAAAAATGAAAACACACATGCACACACACATATATATGTAATATATATATATACATAAACACAAAAGTTAAAAGAAAACAAAGTAGCCTTTTAAGAGTCTTATGACAGGGATAGACTCTCACATTCAATCATCAGCCTGAATGTGAATGGACTAAATGCACCACTGAAAAGACACAGACAGAGTAGTAAACTGGATTAAAAAGCACAATCCAACAATCTGTTGCCTCTAGGAAACACATCTCACTGCAAAGGACACCCACAGATTCAAAGTTGGAGGGTGGGGAAAAAAAATCTTTCAGGTGAACAGAAAACAAAAGAAGACAGAATGTCAGACAAAATAGACATCAGCCATCAAAAGTGAAAATGGATACAGAAGTACACTACATAATGATAAAAGACTCAATCTGCCAGCAAGAAATATCCATCCTAAACATATGTACCCAACACAGAAGCACCAGGTTTTATAAATCAACTACTAAGTAAACTAAGAGAGGACACTGACCCTCACAAAATCGTAATTGAAGACTTAAATATCCCACTAACAATACTAGACAGATCATCAAGGCAAAAAAATCAATAAGGAAATCCAGAAACTCAACTCAGTGCCCAATCAAATGGTCTTAATAGACATCTACAGAACACTTCACCCAACAACTACAGAGTGTACATTCTAGTCATCAGCCAATGGAACATACTCCAAAATTGATCACATTCTTGGACATAAATCAAGCATAAACAAATTCCAAAAGATCCAAACAATACCATGCCTCTGCTAAGATCACAGTGAAGAACAAATATCACTGTTAGGGTACTGAACAGGGTGAGGATGGAGCTGTGGAGAGAGGTGCACAGCACTGCCAGGGCTGGCAAGCTGGAGGTGTGCGCTGGGAACCCAGAGATCTGAGCAAATGCAAAGAATTGCAACACACAAAAAGGTGAGAAAAGATTTACTTAAGAAAAGTTCAGCCCCCACAGACAGGGAGTGGGCCTACACTCTAGGTGAGTGTGGCCTCGTAGCCCCCCAGAGTCCTAGCTTAAATCCTTTTCCTGGAGATGTTGCATGTGACTGCTGTAACTGCTGTGACTTCCTTATTGACCACCTGTGGATGTCTTGGAAAACCTGTGACACAGAGACCCATTAGTGTTCCCACATTATCATAGCCCCTAGAGAAGGGCATGACAAGAATTCTAATTCTCCTGCACCTTCCCAAATGACATTCTTTAGACCTAATGGAGGGTATACCTCCCCTTATCTCCCAGGCATTCCCAGTAGGTAGCTTTGGGGGATCCTTGGCTTCCCTGTAGATAGGGCCCAATTTACTGGAAGATCGAATCCCCACCTGCTCTCCCTCTGAGCGGTTATAACTTTTGTAATTAC